>NC_067245.2:69194977-69495195 GCF_019359855.2 Lolium perenne
CTCTCGCCATTTCTATTTTGTCATACTCGAATTTTTCTTTTTTCCAAAGTAGCCCCCGAGCGTTTGCTCAAAAACTTGTATTTGATCAAAGGCTCTCGAATTAATCAATAATCTTCTACTGTCGCCATTCTTATGAAGCTTCATAGCCGAGATTTTCTCTTGCCAAGGTGACATCATTGTTGACGATAACCACGATCACTGTATCGGGAAAACACGAGAACTGCTCTCTCTCTGTCTTGCGGGTCCAAATTTCTTATCAAGTTGACACGTCGTGCAAGTGGGGGACACACGTCCCCCACTTTTCCTGGCGCACGCACTGTAACGCCGGTTCGTTCCTTTCGCAGTGAAATTGCATTTTTACCCATTATCCACGTGTACACCATCTATCTCACAATTTCTCCATCCAACGGTGCGTCGATTCACCGCACCTCTACTTAAGGTCATCGTCTTCCTCCTTCCACACTTTCGCTCGCGCCGCTCCTCTGCTCTCCTCTGCCAAAATCCTCCATTGCGCCCCACAGTTCTTGAGCTCAACCACGCCCGCACTTTGCTCCTACGCCATTGTTGATGCCACCGCGCAGACTCACCAGGCATAGCACTCCCGAATCGAAGATGGCGACCGAGGATCTGGGGAACACTGAGTGGGAGAGATCCAAATTCTCCCCGCAAGACATCAACTTGCTGAAGAAACTTGGGATCAGCAAGAAGCAAGACGCGCTGCGCTTCCCCAGCGAAGAAAGCTATCCAACCCCTCCTATGGAGTATCGGGTCAGTTTCGTTGACCACCTCTTCCGCGGCCTCTCTGCCCCCATTCACAATTTTCTTCGGGGGTTGCTTTTTGTGTACGGATTGCAACTTCACCATCTTACTCCCAACTCCATCCTCCACATCTCGATCTTTATCACCCTTTGCGAATCCTTCCTTGGAGTCCAGCCTAACTGGGCTTTATGGAAACACATTTTTCTCTGTCGCCGCAATGGCTCTGCCAATGTTTCCTATAACATAGGCGGCGTTGTTATCTGCGTTCGCCCTGACGTCGAGTACTTTGACGTCAAATTCCCTGAATCAGTTCAAGGGTGGCGCAAAAAATGGTTGTATATCCACGAGGAGAACCATGGCTCAGTTGAAGACAACATCCCCCTTTTGATGGTGCCGAAAAAAATCTGTCGTCGTCAGTCCTGGGATGCAGAAGCTAGCGACGAAGAAAAAGCGGCGATAGAGGCACTAATGACACGCATCCACCAGCTCCAAAATACCCGAGGACAAGAATTGTCGGGTATCCAAATCACAGCGTACTTCCTTAGGATTAGGGTGCAGCCTCTGCAAGCTCGCAAAAATCCCCTTTGGATGTATGCTGGCGATGAAGATGTGGATCGCCTGTCGACAGATTTATCGGTCAAGGACTTAGAAAAACTTGTCTGAAAGATCTCGTCGCTTAGCAAGAAGGACACCGTCCAGTCATCTTGCCGTGTGACGCCATATAGCGCCGCCAACGCGCTCCCGCAGGTAATATATTTTTATCATCTGTTTATTCATGCACTCTTTTTCTTTTTCTTCTTTGGTACTGTTATTTCTTCGACTGCTGTTACTGATATAAATCTATGTCGATACTTTTTCTATCTTGTCCAGAACCATAAAACTGCGTCTCCTCTTCCTCCCCTTCCCGAAGATGGGGAAGTCGAAGAACGGGCTGTTGTCACCGACGACAACCAGGGTACTTCTCGCCCTGAGAGTGAAGTCGCGGGTTCTCGAAAATCCTCGGCATCCTCTGAAAAAGAGATTGAAACCGAGGCTACCGCATCGACACGCTCTCCTCCCCCAGCTGCTTCTCCGAAGAACAAGAGAAAAACGGGTGAGGTTGTCGATTCCGGCACCTCCAAAGCCGGTGCTTCGCGTGCCGAAGAAGTTGTTCCTGATGCTGGAAGGAAGACTTTCAATCCTTATGAAGATGCTCTTGTCAGCTCGTAAGTTCTTGCTTCTCTATGTTGTTGTTTCTCGATATTTTGTCTATATTGTTCCTTATCTTGTCGCTTTACTTGTTTGTAGTGGCGACGAGGATGAAAATACACCTATTGACGCGACTGCTCGAACGAGCACGTCCCGTACTTTAGTTGTTTCTGAAGCTCAACCTGATGGGGACGAAACTTCGCCTCCTCAACAAAATACAGAGCATCCAACACCAGTTGCGAGCCCTCGAGCCTCTTCACCAAAGAGAGCTAGGGTAGAACCAACCAAGGAGCCTGTCCTGCTAACTGGTAGTTCCACGACTCCTTCATTGGATGATGTAAGTTTTTCACTCTCTTTGTTTTTACGTTCCGAGCATTTCAGTACTTTCAACTCCCCTTTGTTTCTTGCTAGGTGTTGTCGAACTTTTACTTCCTATATTGACTTTTCTTTTCCTTTGGTATTCTCTTCAGCCTTTGATGAAGGAATTTATCCGTCTCGGTACCCAATTCGTCGGGTACCGTGACCATGCCAAAAAGCTTGAAGGTACTCCATTATTTTTTTACCTGCTTTTTCTGCTAAACATACTCCATTATTTTGTCATAACATTTTACTGTCGTTGGTTATGCCAGAAAATCTTGCGGAATCCAACAAACGTGTTGACGCTCTTGCTATCAAGTTGGAGCAAAGCGAAAAAGCTCGCCAGAAAGCTGAAGCAGATGCTGCCGCCGTTGAAGATCTTCGAAAACACTTCATGACGCGGAAACTTCTTTGAGCGAGAATATAGCTCAGCAATCTGCTCGTGAAACGGAAATTGTTGCTCGCTTGGAGTCGCAGAGTCGACGTTTTGTTAGTAAGTAATCATATCGCTTCTATTTCTTCGGATCATCAAATTCTTCTTTGTCTTGCTTTTCTCTGACAAGCTTTTTGTGACTCGCTTAGGGAAAACGCAGCAGGATTATGACCTGGAGAACCCTGAAGGTGATCGCCTTCTCGACGCTCTTTCCCTCCTTGAGATCCACGGAGATGAGGCGCGTGAAGGCCTTGCCGATGCTAGCACGGGTCTGTCACGGCTGTTTCCTTACTTCTTCCCGAAGAAGGAAGAACCCACGCCTTTTGCTGCTCTCGCCAAATGCTTCAATTCTCAAGAGGATCTTGGGCAAACTTCCCCAAGAAGGTTTGAAAGTTGGCGTTGAAGGCACTATCGCCTTGGTTGCTGACAGCCAGCAAGATGTCGACTGGGCCAGAGTTGGTGACACAAAAGAGATGGAAACCAAGAAGTGGCAGTCATTGATTAAGGTTGCCAAGCCAAATTCAAAGAAAATCCTCGCCTATCTTGGATGCAAGCCAACTCCCGCTCCTAGTACATCGAAGCCGGAGGTCAAGTAGACCATCTTGTCTTCTTTTTTTACTTGTCTCTTTTGATGTTGTCGCCATAGTAGCTTTGGCGACAACTGCCTCAGTAGTTCATTAGGGACCCTCCTTTTGTAATAGCCATGTACATACTTTGAAAATCAATGGAAATCTATCTTTGCTTGATGATTGATGTCGAAATTTTTATTTCCAGTTAATATTTGACAACTATACTTCAACTCCTCGTCCTTCCGATGTTTTTCTTGCTTCGTCCTGTTTGAAGAAGACACCTATTGCTGGTGAACTTGTTGAAGATTTCTCGAGTAAGGGTTCAACACAAGACTTGGAAGAACTTCGCCAACAACTTCAGTCTATGAAGAAGCAGGTACTTATAACAATGGAACAGTCTCGAAAATCTTTGGAGAGGGAAAAAATTGCGCTTCAGCAGGCTCAGGATGCTATAGCTGAGAAAGAGGCTGCGATTACTGAGGCTGCCGAAGCTTTTTCGCGTGAAAATTATATGCTTCAACTGATGAATGACTCCAGCTTGGATATGACAGGTACACTTCATTCACTTGACCGTGCTTGATTTTATCCTTGCTGTTCTTCCTTACTTACTGATGTTTCCACTGGAACAGGTTCATTTTTGGATACTGCTGCCGAGGATCAACGTGTTGAAGCTCGATCCAATGTACTTCTCAGACTTGCCGAAGAACATGGTTCCAACTTTTGGGTTACGCCTGAACGTACCCGCCAAATCATCAGATTTCAAGATTGTGCGGGTCAGGTCCGTGATTTCCTCGACTTCTGTACGAGGACATTGTCTTTAGTTTACAGCACCATGTTCCCGCGCAATAAGATGCCAGAAACCCTTCCTGATTTGATGGATAAATTTCGGGATGCACCTCGAATCCATGGATTTGTGCGTGCCCAACTATCTGTCGGCGCCAGATTTGCTATGATGATGATACAAATCTGCTATCCCAAGTTAGACATGAGTAAAATTGTCTCCAAGTGCCTTGCCAAGATGGCGAAGAGGAAAAGGAATGTTGGCAAAATTGATGACATTGTGACCCCTGTAGCAGAAGATATGATGGATGAACTTCTTCGGATGGATGCTGAGTTCTTCGTGAAGGGCAGCTATGCTGAGCATAGTACTCGTACTGCAAATAATGAACGGATGACCACAGATGATATACTAGGCAGCAATTGATAGTTTTCTCTTGTTGAATTTTCTCAGGAGTTGTATCTTGTATGTTGTAAACATAGTCTATATTGTAAAGCCACTAGATTTTTTATTTTTCCTTGTCAAGCCCCCGAGTGTTTTGGTGGTGATTTCTCTTTACTGTAATGCGAGGTTGAACCAAGGCAAAATAAATTATATTGGGTGTACTATATTTGCGGGTGTTAGCCCCCGAGCTTTTTTGTTGGTCGCTATTTTGTATCGTCATTTTATTTTGCGAGGTGCTTTGCACCAAGGAGAAATATTTTGCAAGTTGTATTCGTCGACATTGTATATATATATATTATATCTTCTGGGCGCAAGCCCCCGAGCTTGTCAAAGAAAAAGATGTATATCTTTACTATCTTTATTATATTGCAGCACCGCGAGTCCGCCTCATTAAAAACCTTTTCCAGCCCCACTCGGTGCCCTGAAAAAGGAAAAGAGTGCGTCTGAAAACTCGCGGGCGTTTCAGTACATTGTAGTTTTACAAGGAGGACTATATTTCGACTCTAGGTGTATAAACGCCTGAGTTGTGCCACGTTCCAAGGGTTTGGCTCGGCAACTCCTGACTTCTTGTCCTTTATCCTGTATGCTCCTCCTTCGATTACTTCTGTGACGATGTAAGGGCCAAGCCACGGCGACTCGAGTTTTTCATGACTTTTTTGATTGAGTCGTAGAACCAAATCTCCACCCTAAAAAGACCTTGGTCGCAAACGTCGACTGTGGTAGTTTTTCAGATCTTGCTGGTACTTAGCGACCCGTGATAACACTTCGTCTCGAGCCTCATCGAGTGCGTTGACATCGTCTTCCAATGCTCTTCTGGACGCTTCTTCGTCGTATTCCGTGACTCTTGGAGAGTCATGCTCTATTTCTATCGGCAGTACTGCCTCAGCTCCATGGACCAGAAAAAACGGAGTCTCCTGTGTCGCTGTATTTGGTGTTGTTCGGATACTCCATAACACACTCGGCAACTCCTCTGGCCAAGTATGTCGAGCTTTTTCCAATGGTCCTAACAAGCGCTTCTTGATACCATTGCAGATAATACCATTGGCTTTCTCAACTTGACCGTTGGTCTGCGGGTGCGCAACTAACGCGAAGTGCAATTTGATGCCCACCTCTGCACAGTATGCCTTGAATTCCTTGGATGTGAAATTACTGCCATTGTCCGTGACGATGCTATGAGGTACTCCAAACCGAAAGACAATGCTTTTCACAAACTTGATTGCCGACGCTCCATCTGGTGAATTTATCGGCTTTGCTTCTATCCACTTGGTAAATTTGTTGACAGCGACGAGCATATACTCATATCCTCCTGGCGAGGCCTTGTTTAACTTTCCCACCATATCAAGACCCCATTGAGCAAAGGGCCAAGACAGCGGTATTGGCATCAATTCTGTTGCCGGAGAGTAAGGTTTTGCGGCAAATCTCTGGCACGCGTCGCAAGTTCGTACTATTTCCTTCGCATCCTCGATTGCTGTCAACCAATAAAATCCTGCTCTGAAAACCTTGGCCGCGATAGCTCGACTGCTTGCATGATGACCGCATATTCCTTCGTGTACGTCCTTCAGAATTATCCTTCCTTCTTCGGGTGTGACGCACCTTTGTAACACACCCGAAATACTTCGCTTGTACAACTCCCCTTTGACCACAGTGAAAGCTTTGGAACGTCTAATAACTCGCCTTACTTCAACTGGATCGTCGGGTATTGTTTTCCTTAGAATGTATGATATGTACGCTGATACGTCTCCGACGTATCGATAATTTCTTGTGTTCCATGCCACATTATTGATGATATCTACATGTTTTATGCACACTTTATGTCATATTCGTGCATTTTCTGGAACTAACCTATTAACAAGATGCCAAAGAGCCAGTTGCTGTTTTCTGCTGTTTTTGGTTTCAGAAATCCTAGTAAAGAAATATTCTCGGAATTGGACGAAATCAACGCCCAGGGTCCTATTTTGCCACGAAGCTTCCAGAAGACCGAAGGAGAGTCGAAGTGGGGCCACGAGGTGGCGAAACACCAGGGCGGCGCGGCCCAGGCCCTGGCCGCGCCGACCTATGGTGTGGGCCCCTCGTGCCGCCTCTTTACCTGCCCTTCCGCCTACAAATAGCCTCCGTCGCGAAACCCCAAGTACTGAGAGCCACGATACGGAAAACCTTACTGAGACGCCGCCGCCGCCAATCCCATCTCGGGGGATTCTGGAGATCTCCTCCGGCACCCTGCCGGAGAGGGGATTCATCTCCCGGAGGACTCTTCACCGCCATGGTCGCCTCCGGAGTGATGAGTGAGTAGTTCACCCCTGGACTATGGGTCCATAGCAGTAGCTAGATGGTTGTCTTCTCCTCATTGTGCTTCATTGTTGGATCTTGTGAGCTGCCTAACATGATCAAGATCATCTATCTGTAATACTATATGTTGTGTTTGTCGGGATCCGATGGATAGAGAATACTATGTTATGTTAATTATCAAGTTATTACCTATGTGTTGTTTATGATCTTGCATGCTCTCCGTTATTAGTAGAGGCTCTGGCCAAGTTTTTGCTCTTAACTCCAAGAGGGAGTATTTATGCTCGATAGTGGGTTCATGCCTCCATTGAATCTGGGACAGTAACAGAAAGTTCTAAGGTTGTGGATGTGTTGTTGCTACTAGGGATAAAATATTTATGCTATGTCTAAGGATGTAGTTATTGATTACATTACGCACCATACTTAATGCAATTGTCTGTTGTTTTGCAACTTAATACTGGAAGGGGTTCGGATGATAACCTGAAGGTGGACTTTTTAGGCATAGATGCATGCTGGATAGCGGTCTATGTACTTTGTCGTAATGCCCAATTAAATCTCACTATATTTATCATGACATGTATGTGCATTGTTATGCCCTCTCTATTTGTCAATTGCCCGACTGTAATTTGTTCACCCAACATGCTTTTATCTTATGGGAGAGACACCTCTAGTGAACTATGGACCCCGGTCCTATTCTTTACATCGCATACAATCTACTGCAATACTTGTTTTACTGTTTTCTGCAAACAATCATCTTCCACACAATACGGTTAATCCTTTGTTACAGCAAGCCGGTGAGATTGACAACCTCACTGTTTCGTTGGGGCAAAGTACTTTGGTTGTGTTGTGCAGGTTCCACGTTGGTGCCGGAATCTCTGGTGTTGCGCCGCACTACATCCCGCCGCCATCAACCTTCAACGTGCTTCTTGACTCCTACTGGTTCGATTAAACCTTGGTTTCTTACTGAGGGAAACTTGCCGCTGTGCGCATCACACCTTCCTCTTGGGGTTCCCAACGGACGTGTGAACTACACGCATCAAGCAAATTTCTGGCGCCGTTGCCGGGGACCTGAAGAAAAGCTACACCACAAAGATTTCTATCTCCCACGCCAACTTCACGCCAGCAGCAAATTTCTGGCGCCGTTGCCGGGGAGATCAAGACACGCTGCAAGGGGAGTCTCCACTTCCCAATCTCTTTACTTTGTTTTTGTCTTGATTTATTTTATTTACTACTTTGTTTGCTGCATTATATCAAAACACAAAAAAAATTAGTTGCTAGCTTTACTTTATTTACTGTCTTGCACTCTATATCAAAAACACAAAAAAAATTAGTTACTTGCATTTACTTTATCTAGTTTGCTTTATTTACTACTGCTAAAATGGCCACCCCTGAAAATACTAAGTTGTGTGATTTCACAACCACAAATAATAATGATTTCTTATGCACACCTATTGCTCCACCTGCTACTACAGCAGAATTCTTTGAAATTAAACCTGCTTTACTGAATCTTGTTATGCGAGAGCAATTTTCTGGTGTTAGTTCTGATGATGCTGCTGCCCATCTTAATAATTTTGTTGAACTATGTGAAATGCAAAAGTATAAGGATGTAGATGGTGATATTATTAAATTGAAATTGTTTCCTTTCTCATTAAGAGGAAGAGCTAAAGATTGGTTGCTATCTCTGCCTAAGAATAGTATTGATTCCTGGACTAAATGCAAGGATGCTTTTATTGGTAGATATTATTCCCGTACTAAAATTATATCTTTGAGAAGTAGCATAATGAATTTTAAACAATTGGATAGTGAACATGTTGCTCAAGCTTGGGAAAGAATGAAATCTTTGGTTAAAAATTGCCCAACACATGGACTGACTACTTGGATGATCATCCAAACCTTCTGTGCAGGACTGAATTTTTCTTCGCGGAATTTATTGGATTCAGCTGCTGGAGGTACCTTTATGTCCATCACTTTGGGGGCGGCTACAAAGCTTCTTGATGATATGATGATTAATTACTCTGAATGGCACACGGAAAGAGCTCCACAAGGTAAGAAGGTAAATTCTGTTGAAGAATCCTCTTCCTTGAATGATAAGATTGATGCTATTATGTCTATGCTTGTGAATGATAGGACTAATGTTGATCCTAATAATGTTCCGTTAGCTTCATTGGTTGCCCAAGAAGAACATGTTGATGTAAACTTCATTAAAAATAAAAATTTCAACAACAATGCTTATCGGAACAATTCTAGTAATAACTATAGGCCATATCCTTATAATAGTGGTAACGGTTATGCTAATTCTTATGGGAATTCTTACAATAATAATAGGAACACACCCCCTGGACTTGAAGCTATGCTTAAAGAATTTATTAGTACACAAACTACCTTTAACAAATCTGTTGAGGAAAAACTCAATAAAATTGATATTCTCGCTTCTAAGGTTGATAGTCTTGCCTCTGATGTTGATCTTTTGAAATCGAAAGTTATGCCTAATAGGGATATTGAAAATAAAATTATTACTACAGCAAATGCCATCCAAGTTAGAATTAATGAGAATATAAGATTAATGGCTGAATTGCGTGCTAGGTGGGATAGAGAAGAAAATGAAAAACTAGCTAAAGAGAATAATGTAGCTAAAGTTTGGACTATTACCACCACAAGTAATGTTGATTCTTCACATGTTGCTGCACCTCCTACTATTAATGGTAAAATAATTGGTGTTGGCAATGTTTCTACTCCTAGTGCAAAGCGCGCAAAACTGCCTGAAATTGCTAAAACTGCTGAAATTGCTTGTGATAAAACTGCTGAAATTTTTTCCAACCTTGGGGACGATGATCCCATTGCTGTAGCTCATAATGATTTAGATTTTGATGATTGCCACATCTCTGAAGTTATAAAGTTCTTACAAAAACTTGCTAAGAGTCCCAATGCTAGCGCTGTAAACTTGGCTTTCACAAAACATATTACAAATGCTCTCATAAAAGCTCGAGAAGAGAAACTAAAACTTGAAACTTCTATTCCTAGAAAGTTAGAGGATGGTTGGGAACCCATCATTAAAATTAGGGTCAATGATTTTGATTGTAATGCTTTATGTGATCTTGGTGCAAGTATTTCTGTTATGCCTAAGAAAGTCTATGATATGCTTGACTTGCCACCATTGAAAAATTGTTATTTGGATGTTAATCTCGCTGATAATGCTAAAAAGAAACCTTTGGGGAGAGTTGATAATGTTCATATTATGGTTAACAATAACCTTGTCCCCGTTGATTTTGTTGTCTTGGATATTGAATGCAATGCATCTTGCCCCATTATATTGGGAAGACCTTTTCTTCGAACCGTTGGTGCTACTATTGATATGAAGGAAGGTAATATTAAATATCAATTTCCTCTCAAGAAAGGTATGGAACACTTCCCTAGAAAGAGAATGAAGTTACCTTATGATTCTATTATTAGAACAAATTATGATGTTGATGCTTCGTCTCTTGATGTTACTTGATTTACACTTTCTGCGCCTAGCTGAAAGGCGTTAAAGAAAAGCGCTTATGGGAGACAACCCATGTTTTTACTACAGTATTTTTTTTTATATTTGAGTCTTGGAAGTTGTTTACTACTGTAGCAACCTCTCCTTATCTTAGTTTTGTGTTTTGTTGTGCCAAGTAAAGTCTTTGATAGTAAAGTTCATACTAGATTTGGATTACTGCGCAGTTTCAGATTTCTTTGCTGTCACGAATTTCGACCTGCCTCCCTGTAGGTAGCTCAGAAAATTAAGCCAATTTACATGCGTGATCCTCAGATATGTACGCAACTTTCATTCAATTTGGGCATTTTCATTTGAGCAAGTCTGGTGCCTCAATAAAATCCATCTTTACGGACTGTTCTGTTTTGACAGATTCTGCCTTTTATTTCGCATTGCCTCTTTTGCTATGTTGGATGAATTTCTTTGATCCATTAATGTCCAGTAGCTTTATGCAATGTCCAGAAGTGTTAAGAATGATTGTGTCACCTCTGAACATGTTAATTTTTATTGTCCACTAACCCTCTATGAGTTGTTTCGAGTTTGGTGTGGAGGAAGTTTTCAAGGATCAAGAGAGGAGTATGATGCAATATGATCAAGGAGAGTGAAAGATCTAAGCTTGGGGATGCCCCGGTGGTTCACCCCTGCATATTCTAAGAAGACTCAAGCGTCTAAGCTTGGGGATGCCCAAGGCATCCCCTTCTTCATCGACAACATTATCAGGTTCCTCCCCTGAAACTATATTTTTATTCCGTCACATCTTATGTGCTTTGCTTGGAGCGTCGGTTTGTTTTTGTTTTTTGTTTTGTTTGAATAAATGGATCCTAGCATTCACTGTATGGGAGAGAGACACGCTCCGCTGTTGCATATGGACAAGTATGTCCTTGGGCTTTACTCATAGTATTCATGGCGAAGTTTCTTCTTCGTTAAATTGTTATATGGTTGGAATTGGAAAATGATACATGTAGTAATTGCTATAAATGTCTTGGGTAATTTGATACTTGGCAATTGTTGTGCTCATGATTAAGCTCTTGCATCATATACTTTGCACCCATTAATGAAGAAACACCTAGAGCTTGCTAATTTGGTTTGCATATTTGGTTTCTCTAAAGTCTAGATAATTTCTAGTATTGAGTTTTGAACAACAAGGAAGACGGTGTAGATTCTTATAATGTTTACAATATGTCTTTTATGTGAGTTTCGCTGCACCGCTTCATCCTTATGTTTGTTTCAAATAACCTTGCTAGCCTAAACCTTGTATCGAGAGGGAATACTTCTCATGCATCCAAAATCCTTGAGCCAACCACTATGCCATTTGTGTCCACTATATCTACCTACTACATGGTATTTCTCCGCCATTCCAAAGTAAATTGCTTGAGTGCTACCTTTAAAATTCCATCATTCACCTTTGCAATATATAGCTCATGGGACAAATAGCTTAAATACTATTGTGGTATTGAATATGTACTTATGCACTTTATCTCTTATTAAGTTGCTTGTTGTGCGATAACCATGTTCCTGGGGACGCCATCAACTCTTTGTTGAATATCATGTGAGTTGCTATGCATGTCCGTCTTGTCTGAAGTAAGAGAGATCTACCACCTTAATGGTTGGAGCATACATATTGTTAGAGAAGAACATTGGGCCGCTAACTAAAGCCATGATTCATTGTGGAAGTTTCAGTTTTGGACATATATCCTCAATCTCATATGAGAATAATAATTGTTGCCACATGCTTATGCATTAAAGAGGAGTCCATTATCTGTTGTCCATGTTGTCCCGGTATGGATGTCTAAGTTGAGAATAATCAAAAGCGAGAAATCCAAAATGCGAGCTTTCTCCTTAGACCTTTGTACAGGCGGCATGGAGGTACCCCATTGTGACACTTGGTTAAAACATGTGTATTGCGATGATCCGGTAGTCCAAGCTAATTAGGACAAGGTGCGGGCACTATTAGTATACTATGCATGAGGCTTGCAACTTGTAAGATATAATTTACATAACTCATATGCTTTATTACTACCGTTGACAAAATTGTTTCATGTTTTCAAAATAAAAGCTCTAGCACAAATATAGCAATCGATGCTTTCCTCTTTGAAGGACCATTCTTTTTACTTTTATGTTGAGTCAGTTCACCTATCTCTCTCCACCTCAAGAAGCAAACACTTGTGTGAACTGTGCATTGATTCCTACATACTTGCATATTGCACTTATTATATTACTCTATGTTGACGATTATCCATGAGATATACATGTTACAAGTTGAAAGCAACCGCTAAAACTTAATCTTCCTTTGTGTTGCTTCAACGCCTTTACTTTGAATTATTGCTTTATGAGTTAACTCTTATGCAAGACTTATTGATGCTTGTCTTGAAGTACTATTCATGAAAAATCTTTGCTTTATGATTCACTTGTTTACTCATGTCATTACCATTGTTTTGATCGCTGCATTCATTACATATGTTTACAAATAGTATGATCAAGGTTATGATGGCATGTCACTCCAGAAATTATCTTTGTTATCGTTTTACCTGCTCGGGACGAGCAGAACTAAGCTTGGGGATGCTGATACGTCTCCGACGTATCGATAATTTCTTGTGTTCCATGCCACATTATTGATGATATCTACATGTTTTATGCACACTTTATGTCATATTCGTGCATTTTCTGGAACTAACCTATTAACAAGATGCCGAAGAGCCAGTTGTTGTTTTCTGCTGTTTTTGGTTTCAGAAATCCTAGTAAAGAAATATTCTCGGAATTGGACGAAATCAACGCCCAGGGTGCTATTTTGCCACGAAGCTTCCAGAAGACCGAAGGAGAGTTGAAGTGGGGCCACGAGGTGGCGAAACACCAGGGCGGCGCGGCCCAGGCCCTGGCGGCGCCGACCTATGGTGTGGGCCCCTCGTGCCGCCTCTTTACCTGCCCTTCCGCCTACAAATAGCCTCCGTCGCGAAACCCCCAGTACCGAGAGCCACGATACGGAAAACCCATCGAGACGCCGCCGCCGCCAATCCCATCTCGGGGGATTCTGGAGATCTCCTCCGGCACCCTGCCGGAGAGGGGATTCATCTCCCGGAGGACTCTTCACCGCCATGGTCGCCTCCGGAGTGATGAGTGAGTAGTTCACCCCTGGACTATGGGTCCATAGCAGTAGCTAGATGGTTGTCTTCTCCTCATTGTGCTTCATTGTTGGATCTTGTGAGCTGCCTAACATGATCAAGATCATCTATCTGTAATACTATATGTTGTGTTTGTCGGGATCCGATGGATAGAGAATACTATGTTATGTTAATTATCAAATTATTACCTATGTGTTGTTTATGATCTTGCATGCTCTCCGTTATTAGTAGAGGCTCTGGCCAAGTTTTTGCTCTTAACTCCAAGAGGGAGTATTTATGCTCGATAGTGGGTTCATGCCTCCATTGAATCTGGGACAGTGACAGAAAGTTCTAAGGTTGTGGATGTGCTGTTGCTACTAGGGATAAAATATTGATGCTATGTCTAAGGATGTAGTTATTGATTACATTACGCACCATACTTAATGCAATTGTCTGTTGTTTTGCAACTTAATACTGGAAGGGGTTCGGATGATAACCTGAAGGTGGACTTTTTAGGCATAGATGCATGCTGGATAGCGGTCTATGTACTTTGTCGTAATGCCCAATTAAATCTCACTATATTTATCATGACATGTATGTGCATTGTTATGCCCTCTCTATTTGTCAATTGCCCGACTGTAATTTGTTCACCCAACATGCTTTTATCTTATGGGAGAGACACCTCTAGTGAACTGTGGACCCCGGTCCTATTCTTTACATCGCATACAATCTACTGCAATACTTGTTTTACTGTTTTTTGCAAACAATCATCTTCCACACAATACGGTTAATCCTTTGTTACAAAGAAGCGGTGAGATTGACAACCTCACTGTTTCGTTGGGGCAAAGCACTTTGGTTGTGTTGTGCAGGTTCCACGTTGGCGCCGGAATCTCTGGTGTTGCGCCGCACTACATCCCGCCGCCATCAACCTTCAACGTGCTTCTTGACTCCTACTGGTTCGATTAAACCTTGGTTTCTTACTGAGGGAAACTTGCCGCTGTGCGCATCACACCTTCCTCTTGGGGTTCCCAACGGATGAGTCAACTACACGCATCATACGCCTGCATCCATGGGATTCGCACCATCATTACTAGATCATGTTCCTCTTCTTCTTCTGGTGCTTCTTTCGTAGCCCCCGAGGGTTTCTCGTCCTTCTCCTTATTCTTTGGTTTTTTCGGCTTTGTAGATCTCTCTGTTATCTCCTCCCAGAACACGCCTGGTGGAATCGCAAGACACTGCGACCCGATGTTTGCAAGAACATCGGCTTCATCATTACTTAGCCTACTGATGTGATTTACCTCACATCCATCAAACAGTTTCTCCAGCTCATTATTCATCTCCTTGTATGCGATCATACTTTCATTGACTGCATCACATTGATTCATGACCTGCTGAGCCACCAATTATGAGTCGCCAAAGATTTTCAGTCGGGTTGCACCACAAGCCTTCGCCATCTTCATCCCGTGTATGAGAGCGTCATATTCTGCCTCATTGTTAGACGCGTTTGGGAGCGTCATGCGTAAGACATACTTTAATTTGTCGCCTTAAGGTGATATTAGTATCACGCCTGCTCCAGCTCCCTCTAACCTTTTGGACCCATCAAAGTTCATAGTCCAGGTTCTCGATAAATCTGGGGGTCCCGTATTTTGTAGCTCCATCCACTCTGCGATGAAGTCTGGTAAAATCTGCGACTTTATTGCTTTTCTTTTTTCGTACGTGATGTCCCGAGGGGAAAGCTGTAACACCCCAACTTTTGCAACCTCGATTAGTTGTCCATATTTCAAAAATCAGGGGGAACAAAAAACTTTTTCTTTAGACTAATTAAGACGAATTGCCTTGATCTGTCTGTTAAGATGAATTTCTTTGATCTGTTGGTAGATGTATTGTCTTGATTTCTTGTTGAGTTCTGTCTTGAGTACCTCAAAGAACAACACCTCTAGTGGTCAGACATACAACTCACCTAATAAAACACATGTGTGACTTAGGTAAAATTGTTTTCCTTTTTACTACATCAAACTCTTCTCCTGATGGCAACATGAGTGTGCCATCTTGATATTCCTATTTGTGTTAGTCCAGCTCAAACCATCATTGAATCCAAAATTTGGGATCATCTACCCTCATCACATCCTTCTCTTATACCCACTCATCATAGGTTGATTCTGAAGCCAAGTCAACAATCTGTTTTGGCAAGCTTATAAGTTCCAGACTTTGGCAGTTGATATCTAAGCAACCACCACTGTTATTGTTGACCTCAATGCATGGATCTCATATATGCAACATCCTCTTCAACCTCCACGTCTTGCATGTCTCAGTCAATCCTTGCAGCTCATATATTCAACTTGATCTTGTATCCTATTCAATGATTCAACTCTAGATCACTTCCTTCAATTTTACCTCTTGTCTTTACTCAAGTCTAATCTTCACAAAACCAAGAGTGGGAATGGTGGGTACATTTTGTAGCCATCATCTACCCTTGAGAACACTTCTCCCTAAGTTAGTTTTCTCTCTCAAAAATCCTATTAATTTTCCTTCTCTAGTTTTGATCACAAAACTACTTCTAGTTTTATTAAATATTTTCAAGATAATTCTTCAAAGAGAACAAGGAACTGAAATGGGTTTTGTTTTCTCATCCCATTTCTACCAAGCACTGATTTCTAAAACATTACTCTCTATGTTGCTTTGTTTTTAACAAAAGGCTTGTTTATGGTACCCATACCATTTCTTGTTTACTTTAAATTTGAGAAAAACTCTACTTTACTTGAGAAAGTAGAATATGTTGAACCCCTATGTTCCAACTAGTTTTCTCTCAACATCTTCAAAATTCCATTCCACTTGAGTTCATTCCCAATTGTGTCTAGACAATTGAGGTGTTCCATATACTTTTCAAATGAATCCTTTCTCAAATGGCAAAACTTGCACATCTTATGCACATCTCTGATCTACCACATTGTATCCCCTCCATCCTCCAATTCTTGATCAAATGGATAATCATTTGATACTTTCAAATCACTCCCAATTGACCTCTTATTTGAAGAGCAACTTATATTTCATTATGCCTATCTCACTCCTCTATTATTTTCCATCATCACCTTGACCTCATGAATTGATGATGTATGTCAATATATTCATCCTTGTGAGTATATGGTTACTTCACTCACCATCTCTCCTAGCCTTGCTCTACCATTGTCTAAATCACCATCACCACCATCATCTCTTGGACACATCTTTTATCAGGTCGAATGTCACCACCATCTACTTTAGCACCCTTGTGCATTAGTATCACTTTGCCTAAAATTGTATATCTTTTTAGACCACCATTTTAGTAATTTGTGAGGCACTCAACCTTGGGTGTCATGCATGTGTAGCAATTATCTCTTGTTGATCACTTGTGCATGGCCAAAAATATGTGGCCGACCATGCCATGGCACACATGCATCATGCCTCTCCATTTCTCTCTCTCTCACATAATTACTCCACCTTGGGATGCCTCTCCTCCTTTGTCCCTTCCCAATGCCACAAATAAATTCAGCTTGGGTCAAATATCTCTTCCCCAAACCAGCCTCCCAACTAACCCAATCAATGAAGAGGCTACCTCCCAACCAACCCAATCAATGAGGAGGCAGCCCACCCCCTCTCCCTCTATATAAAGGGGCTTGGCAGCCCACCCCCTCCTCACTTGCTCTCACTTTTCCACTCCCCACTCTCTCCTCCACTCCCACACACTCTCCTCCTACCTCTCCCCACGAAATTGCTTCTCCTCCTAGCTTCATGGCCGGCCATGGCCATGGAAAGCTCACCAAGATGCAGCTCCTTCCTCCCTCAAGCTCATCCTCACCATGAGAGCCTCCCCTCCATCTTCTCCCCAACCTTAGATGGTTTAATCTCCTCTTCTTCTCCCTCCATTGCTAAGATTGGATCTTGATGCAGGTGCATGTTGGTCCAAGCATGGAGAAGGTTGAGCTATCCTCAGATCTGAAGTTCTTGAGCAAAGTTCGTCCAAAACCTTGCAGTAATTTCTGTTTCTTGCTGTTTCAGATTCTGGTACGATCTTGTAAAATCCGCCAAATCTCGTGTGCAGATCCAAATCGAGTGGTTCAAAGTTCTGCAGATAGGCATTGAAAATATCTACAACTTGGCGTTGGTCTCATCCTCAAATTCGTTACGGATTTTGCATGATAAATAAAGTTCTGCAAACATGCAGAATCATTGTTTGTTAGATTTCTTCCGTTTTACAAAACCTTTTTGAGCAAACTCAATTTTGGGTGAAAGCCCTCTCCAGTACCTTCATTTTGGCGGTGGTTTCACTTCGATTGACCTCCTGAAACTGAAATGGTTCACAGATCAAGATCTGGTCAGATCTGACTTGGTCGAATTAAATCAGGAGCTTGGGAATGAATTTTTGAATGAAACAAACTGGGTAAGAACCACCTTTTCAAAACCTTCCAAATGCCAGTGGTCCCATATTTTTAGGATTTTTCTACGATTTATGGCTTACAGATCTTGTTTTCTGTACAGTCAGATTCAAACAAATTCCTAAATTTGTAGGTTTAATATTTTTGAGTGAATCCAATTGGGCTAGTCTTGTATTAGTACTAGCCATCTAGGAAAAATAGTGTTAGTCTCTGTTCATGCATTTTTGTTACTGTTAGTAAGGTATATGTGTGACATGCATTGTTGGACCAAAACTTGTTGGGTTTATTTAAAAACCTTGACCAACTCTTTTATTTAGAACTGGGCAACCTTTGTTTTATGCTTGCAAAACAAAACCTCTGCAACTCAACTTTAGCCCTTTTGTTTTGCTTAAGTTTTCAAATGATGTGGAATGTGGTTTGCTTCCTATTTTGGATGTTGTGTTATGTGAGCAAACTAAGTTAGAAAAACTGTTTTCTACTTTTCCAAAAATGTTTGCAAATGTTTTGTGAATGTATTTGATGTCAAACTAATGCTCTTGTCCTCTTTATGATGTTATCTACCAGGGGATACTTAGTTGTGCCATGGTGATACCTAGAGAGGCAATTACTAAGTCGTGGCACTCTCATACCTTTACTAGGTAAATAAATGGGGTTTTCTTTTAGTTGCTTTGTAGTATCTATAAGTCTTTTGTATGTTAGCCCTTAGTAAAGTGGTTAGCTATTGATTGTTGAATGTTGCATGCTTGTTATGTTTGGAGCAATGTGATTGATTGTGTTCCTTTTATATTTTCCGGCGATAGATGCGAACAATTTCGGAGGAGAAGAAGAAGAAGTGGAATCGGACAAGGATTTTATTTGTACTGTGGGAATTCTTATTTGATGGAGTTGAAGAAGTCCAGGGGCAAATAAGCCAAGGCAAGCCATCTCTTGATCTCTGAATGTTTAATCACATATTGTGGTTACTTTGTTGTTGTTCTTGTCTCTCGATCTATCTTGTGTTGTTTCTACTTATGTTGATGGAGCATGCTCACCATGAGCATGTTTATTCTCTTTGACACCTCACCTACAACCCCCTTTAGTGAAATGGTGGTCTTCATTATCATGATCTTGGTGTACCCTCTAAGTGTGAGGGGTATGCCCACTTATCTTGTGTGTGTCGACCTCTTGACACCCTTTTTGCACCCCTTAGTGGTATGATGGTTAGTATCATGCCCTTGTTATACCTTCTACCTTGTGATGCTATGCATACTTACTCCCAAGAGTGCCACACCTTTTGTTGATGTTATGCATACTTACTCTCAAGTATGTTGAACCCCTTGTTGTTGTTATGCATGCTTACCCTGAGCATGTATGCCCCCTTTGACCACCTATTTTACCATCTTCTTAGTGGTATGATGATCAACATCGTGACCCTTTTGTCGAATCCTCCTACTTATGTTGTCCCCATGCGTGCTTATCCTAAGCATGTATAATCCCCTTGACACCTCAATTATCATCTCCTTAGAGGTATGACGGCTAGCATCATGCCATTGATGTATCTTAGCTCCTACATAAAACTTTAGGTTGGGAACCCCTCAAGGTTTACCTTGTTGTAAATGTTTATGAAAACCTTGGGTAAGATAACCTTACCCAAGTGTATGGTTTATGAAGGCAAAGAGGATCTTGTCAAAGATGTTTGAGAAAAGGAATGTGTGTGTGTGAGTTGAGTTTTGAGAAAAACGACACATGGTTCTTTGTATTCGCCCGGAACAATTACACAGCGCAACCATAGCTACTCCAACGTGGGCACGGGGCTTAACTTGACGTTTGTTCTTCTTAGCATGAGGCACCGCACAACTATACAAGGGTACGGTTACCCCCGAGTCCGGGTTGTCATGGTTGGGACAATAGTATAACGGGAGGCCTTCGGGGCTGACCCGTCCGGAAGACACTATGGGTCTCCTGGCTTGGCGGTGGAGCCACGCTCTAGAGGAGGTGAGCTGCCACGGTGCCGGGGAGGTACATACTCCATAGGGTAGGACCTCGTGTTAAGTCGAATGGGCGAAAGGTTATGTTCGGGTATCCGTCGTGGCATATGTCGTTATGCGGGGATGATGCCCACACGATAGGTATCTGGATAGTTGTGGTGAAAGTGTGCAAACTCTGCAGAGTCAAAACTATTCGAATAGCCGCGTCCGCGGTCATGGACGGTTGGGATGGCCGTTACAGAGCTGTGTCGAGTTTTGGTTTTGAAAATGATTTCCAAAGGAAATGTGTGTTGGAAGTACCGGAAGGGTACGGGAAAGATGGTGTGCCGACCATGTGGAGATGGTCGAGGAAAATGAAACAAAAGAGGGTGACCCTTCCTAGTGTTTCATGTAGAGGAACTCTGCTTTAACAAAGATATAGAGATGTCATAGGACTTTCTTAGTGTCCCCTTCAACTGTGATGTGGGATGCTATATCCACAAGAGAAACTGATTCTCTTTCACATGCTATATCCACCAGAGAAACTATTCTTCCTCTCTTGTCTTCTTTAGTTAGAATTGTTATCACCTTCTTGATGGTTTGCGAGTACAATTCAAATGTACTCACGGCTTTGTCCCTGGCTATTTACTTGGCCAGACCTGGAGGACTTCGACAGATGAAGAAGGAGTTGACGACGTCTATGCGAGCTAGGAACGTCTTCCCGCCGCCTGTTCGTAGGGTTAAGGCGTATGACTTGGGCTCTACGCCGCTGAAGTGATTACGCTACTCTGATGATGAGATTAGGCCCTTCGAGGCTATCTTGTAAAGATGGGTCATGTGACCTTATTGTAATTTTCTTATTCCGTTTTGTAAAGGATGATGTAATTTGATATCAGTTCGGTTATGTGTTCACGGCACACTGATCATGGGAACGTGAATCGTATACATAACAGGGTATTTCGGACAGCTAGTCCGGGGTCCCCACAGAGCTGGTATCGAGCCATCCCGATCGTAGGAGACCTTAGATAGCATGGACGTTAGTTAGGAGACAAGTAATTGGGAAAAACTATTTACGAAACAAATTATTTCTTTAGTCGGAAGCATAGCTTCTACTCCTCTTGTTTCTTCAAAACTTCTAAATTCTTATCTCTCCGCTTTATAGAAGTGTTTGAAAATTCTTACTCTATTGTCTCATCCACTTCAAACCTACATATTGGACGATGTCTCCAACTCAGACCGGAGACTCGAACTCAAAGATACATCAATCCCACAGGAAGACTCATGAATCTCCAACGACAGCTATTGAAGATTGGAGGCCGACTTAGTGTGCACATAAAAGAATGATAATATCATGTCTTTGGTTATCACCAAAGTCTCGTTAAGGAGCTGACCCTGTTCCTCCGTGGACATGCACTTTTTGCGCCGTCGGGGATCAAGTCCTCAGCTTTCTTGACTAGTAATTTTTAGGCCAGCCACCAGAAGTTGCCAACTTCGGGAGCACCTCAATAGCTACCTCTTCAAAGACCTCATGTTTTCGGGATGTCGAGACTAGAAGTTCTACACGCTTCGCCTCCACTTCGACATCAACGGCTCAACACCCGGCCCCTTCACCACCAACTGCTACAATGATCCAAGTTGAAGTTGATGCTGACAATATGAAGACGGCGACATATGTGACCAGCCCCCAAACCTATAGGATGGATAGGACAAACTCAATCTCTTTGATTGAGCTACCCCCGCGCATTAGGAATTTCTGGTACTTAGAGTACCATGTCCGGTTTGATGATTGCTTGTATTTCCCTAGTGTGCTGCCTTGAGTGTTTGTATCTCGTTTGTTGTGTGTGTGTTTGTCTTGCTATTTAGGTCTAAAAACATTCTGAGTGTGATAACCCAGCGTAGGAAGCCTCTCTAAGATGTTTTCACCCTCATCTACCTTGCCGTTAAAATGCTAACTGCTAGTTTTCTCGAGAAGTTAGCCTTGTTAACAGCTTGTTTTCAACCGTCGGAAAAACTAACCCAGGCCCCTATCTTCGATAACTACTTTCAAGATAAACTGAAGCATCTCTACTACGCCAAGAAAGCAGAAGACCATACCTTCAAGAGTGACTGCACAACTGCAAGAAGACATACTAACTTGGTCTAACATCAGAGCATCATCGCGCTAAACTCTAGGAAATCTTTTTAAAACTACCCTCTAACACACTGTCTAACAAGCTGAGAGAGCAATAGCGTCAAAGCAAAGCTACATCACATGGTTCATCTGGTCCTCATCAAGTGAAGCTCCTGAAGATACCTCAAGACTCAAGGTTAGGTGTAATTTACCCGCTCACTTCTTATCTGGTATAAGTCAGCCCCGACTCTCAAGCTGAAGATTGTCTTCGACGCCCTCTGTTGCGGCTTCATATGGATACCAACCATGCATTTCTTCAACTTACTAACTCACCGCGCGTCCCATATGGTTGAGTTAACACCGTGAGTGCCTCTTGAAGTTGTGGTCTGCACGTCGCCCCCGAAGATCCTTCAGCTGAACAAGGAAGACCGATGACTTCTTCAGAAGCCCCAGACAGAACTACAAGGCAGAAGCTCTGAGTTTTCCGAGAACCAGATGAAAAATCTTAAGGGTGGAAGACTTCGTCTTCCACTAAAATCAAGCTAACTCTAAAAAGGTTTTCAGCCCTGCTCAAGCACCGTTGGGTGCACTAAGCCTCCCACAGTCTTGAACCTCCGCCAGGATCGTGAAGAAGCTACAGATCCAACACCTGCATGGAGTAGTCAACCCTTCACGAAGCTTTCCCTCGGAAGAAATCTAACATGTCTCTCAGAAGCTGAAGTTGCGACCCTCTCAACAACGGCACGCCGACAGAAGAATGGAGTCTAACTTTCGTTAAGCTTTACAACCCCTCCAGTTCTACGCTCAGTAATCTCGGGACGAGATTATTTTAAGGGTGGAAGATCTGTAACACCCCAACTTTTGCAACCTCGATTAGTTGTCCATATTTCAAAAATCAGGGGGAACAAAAAACTTTTTCTTTAGACTAATTAAGACGAATTGCCTTGATCTGTCTGTTAAGATGAATTTCTTTGATCTGTTGGTAGATGTATTGTCTTGATTTCTTGTTGAGTTCTGTCTTGAGTACCTCAAAGAACAACACCTCTAGTGGTCAGACATACAACTCACCTAATAAAACACATGTGTGACTTAGGTAAAATTGTTTTCCTTTTTACTACATCAAACTCTTCTCCTGATGGCAACATGAGTGTGCCATCTTGATATTCCTATTTGTGTTAGTCCAGCTCAAACCATCATTGAATCCAAAATTTGGGATCATCTACCCTCATCACATCCTTCTCTTATACCCACTCATCATAGGTTGATTCTGAAGCCAAGTCAACAATCTGTTTTGGCAAGCTTATAAGTTCCAGACTTTGGCAGTTGATATCTAAGCAACCACCACTGTTATTGTTGACCTCAATGCATGGATCTCATATATGCAACATCCTCTTCAACCTCCACGTCTTGCATGTCTCAGTCAATCCTTGCAGCTCATATATTCAACTTGATCTTGTATCCTATTCAATGATTCAACTCTAGATCACTTCCTTCAATTTTACCTCTTGTCTTTACTCAAGTCTAATCTTCACAAAACCAAGAGTGGGAATGGTGGGTACATTTTGTAGCCATCATCTACCCTTGAGAACACTTCTCCCTAAGTTAGTTTTCTCTCTCAAAAATCCTATTAATTTTCCTTCTCTAGTTTTGATCACAAAACTACTTCTAGTTTTATTAAATATTTTCAAGATAATTCTTCAAAGAGAACAAGGAACTGAAATGGGTTTTGTTTTCTCATCCCATTTCTACCAAGCACTGATTTCTAAAACATTACTCTCTATGTTGCTTTGTTTTTAACAAAAGGCTTGTTTATGGTACCCATACCATTTCTTGTTTACTTTAAATTTGAGAAAAACTCTACTTTACTTGAGAAAGTAGAATATGTTGAACCCCTATGTTCCAACTAGTTTTCTCTCAACATCTTCAAAATTCCATTCCACTTGAGTTCATTCCCAATTGTGTCTAGACAATTGAGGTGTTCCATATACTTTTCAAATGAATCCTTTCTCAAATGGCAAAACTTGCACATCTTATGCACATCTCTGATCTACCACATTGTATCCCCTCCATCCTCCAATTCTTGATCAAATGGATAATCATTTGATACTTTCAAATCACTCCCAATTGACCTCTTATTTGAAGAGCAACTTATATTTCATTATGCCTATCTCACTCCTCTATTATTTTCCATCATCACCTTGACCTCATGAATTGATGATGTATGTCAATATATTCATCCTTGTGAGTATATGGTTACTTCACTCACCATCTCTCCTAGCCTTGCTCTACCATTGTCTAAATCACCATCACCACCATCATCTCTTGGACACATCTTTTATCAGGTCAGAATGTCACCACCATCTACTTTAGCACCCTTGTGCATTAGTATCACTTTGCCTAAAATTGTATATCTTTTTAGACCACCATTTTAGTAATTTGTGAGGCACTCAACCTTGGGTGTCATGCATGTGTAGCAATTATCTCTTGTTGATCACTTGTGCATGGCCAAAAATATGTGGCCGACCATGCCATGGCACACATGCATCATGCCTCTCCATTTCTCTCTCTCTCACATAATTACTCCACCTTGGGATGCCTCTCCTCCTTTGTCCCTTCCCAATGCCACAAATAAATTCAGCTTGGGTCAAATATCTCTTCCCCAAACCAGCCTCCCAACTAACCCAATCAATGAAGAGGCTACCTCCCAACCAACCCAATCAATGAGGAGGCAGCCCACCCCCTCTCCCTCTATATAAAGGGGCTTGGCAGCCCACCCCCTCCTCACTTGCTCTCACTTTTCCACTCCCCACTCTCTCCTCCACTCCCACACACTCTCCTCCTACCTCTCCCCACGAAATTGCTGCTCCTCCTAGCTTCATGGCCGGCCATGGCCATGGAAAGCTCACCAAGATGCAGCTCCTTCCTCCCTCAAGCTCATCCTCACCATGAGAGCCTCCCCCTCCATCTTCTCCCCAACCTTAGATGGTTTAATCTCCTCTTCTTCTCCCTCCATTGCTAAGATTGGATCTTGATGCAGGTGCATGTTGGTCCAAGCATGGAGAAGGTTGAGCTATCCTCAGATCTGAAGTTCTTGAGCAAAGTTCGTCCAAAACCTTGCAGTAATTTCTGTTTCTTGCTGTTTCAGATTCTGGTACGATCTTGTAAAATCCGCCAAATCTCGTGTGCAGATCCAAATCGAGTGGTTCAAAGTTCTGCAGATAGGCATTGAAAATATCTACAACTTGGCGTTGGTCTCATCCTCAAATTCGTTACGGATTTTGCATGATAAATAAAGTTCTGCAAACATGCAGAATCATTGTTTGTTAGATTTCTTCCGTTTTACAAAACCTTTTTGAGCAAACTCAATTTTGGGTGAAAGCCCTCTCCAGTACCTTCATTTTGGCGGTGGTTTCACTTCGATTGACCTCCTGAAACTGAAATGGTTCACAGATCAAGATCTGGTCAGATCTGACTTGGTCGAATTAAATCAGGAGCTTGGGAATGAATTTTTGAATGAAACAAACTGGGTAAGAACCACCTTTTCAAAACCTTCCAAATGCCAGTGGTCCCATATTTTTAGGATTTTTCTACGATTTATGGCTTACAGATCTTGTTTTCTGTACAGTCAGATTCAAACAAATTCCTAAATTTGTAGGTTTAATATTTTTGAGTGAATCCAATTGGGCTAGTCTTGTATTAGTACTAGCCATCTAGGAAAAATAGTGTTAGTCTCTGTTCATGCATTTTTGTTACTGTTAGTAAGGTATATGTGTGACATGCATTGTTGGACCAAAACTTGTTGGGTTTATTTAAAAACCTTGACCAACTCTTTTATTTAGAACTGGGCAACCTTTGTTTTATGCTTGCAAAACAAAACCTCTGCAACTCAACTTTAGCCCTTTTGTTTTGCTTAAGTTTTCAAATGATGTGGAATGTGGTTTGCTTCCTATTTTGGATGTTGTGTTATGTGAGCAAACTAAGTTAGAAAAACTGTTTTCTACTTTTCCAAAAATGTTTGCAAATGTTTTGTGAATGTATTTGATGTCAAACTAATGCTCTTGTCCTCTTTATGATGTTATCTACCAGGGGATACTTAGTTGTGCCATGGTGATACCTAGAGAGGCAATTACTAAGTCGTGGCACTCTCATACCTTTACTAGGTAAATAAATGGGGTTTTCTTTTAGTTGCTTTGTAGTATCTATAAGTCTTTTGTATGTTAGCCCTTAGTAAAGTGGTTAGCTATTGATTGTTGAATGTTGCATGCTTGTTATGTTTGGAGCAATGTGATTGATTGTGTTCCTTTTATATTTTCCGGCGATAGATGCGAACAATTTCGGAGGAGAAGAAGAAGAAGTGGAATCGGACAAGGATTTTATTTGTACTGTGGGAATTCTTATTTGATGGAGTTGAAGAAGTCCAGGGGCAAATAAGCCAAGGCAAGCCATCTCTTGATCTCTGAATGTTTAATCACATATTGTGGTTACTTTGTTGTTGTTCTTGTCTCTCGATCTATCTTGTGTTGTTTCTACTTATGTTGATGGAGCATGCTCACCATGAGCATGTTTATTCTCTTTGACACCTCACCTACAACCCCTTTAGTGAAATGGTGGTCTTCATTATCATGATCTTGGTGTACCCTCTAAGTGTGAGGGGTATGCCCACTTATCTTGTGTGTGTCGACCTCTTGACACCCTTTTTGCACCCCTTAGTGGTATGATGGTTAGTATCATGCCCTTGTTATACCTTCTACCTTGTGATGCTATGCATACTTACTCCCAAGAGTGCCACACCTTTTGTTGATGTTATGCATACTTACTCTCAAGTATGTTGAACCCCTTGTTGTTGTTATGCATGCTTACCCTGAGCATGTATGCCCCCTTTGACCACCTATTTTACCATCTTCTTAGTGGTATGATGATCAACATCGTGACCCTTTTGTCGAATCCTCCTACTTATGTTGTCCCCATGCGTGCTTATCCTAAGCATGTATAATCCCCTTGACACCTCAATTATCATCTCCTTAGAGGTATGACGGCTAGCATCATGCCATTGATGTATCTTAGCTCCTACATAAAACTTTAGGTTGGGAACCCCTCAAGGTTTACCTTGTTGTAAATGTTTATGAAAACCTTGGGTAAGATAACCTTACCCAAGTGTATGGTTTATGAAGGCAAAGAGGATCTTGTCAAAGATGTTTGAGAAAAGGAATGTGTGTGTGTGAGTTGAGTTTTGAGAAAAACGACACATGGTTCTTTGTATTCGCCCGGAACAATTACACAAACGCAACCATAGCTACTCCAACGTGGGCACGGGGCTTAACTTGACGTTTGTTCTTCTTAGCATGAGGCACCGCACAACTATACAAGGGTACGGTTACCCCCGAGTCCGGGTTGTCATGGTTGGGACAATAGTATAACGGGAGGCCTTCGGGGCTGACCCGTCCGGAAGACACTATGGGTCTCCTGGCTTGGCGGTGGAGCCACGCTCTAGAGGAGGTGAGCTGCCACGGTGCCGGGGAGGTACATACTCCATAGGGTAGGACCTCGTGTTAAGTCGAATGGGCGAAAGGTTATGTTCGGGTATCCGTCGTGGCATATGTCGTTATGCGGGGATGATGCCCACACGATAGGTATCTGGATAGTTGTGGTGAAAGTGTGCAAACTCTGCAGAGTCAAAACTATTCGAATAGCCGCGTCCGCGGTCATGGACGGTTGGGATGGCCGTTACAGAGCTGTGTCGAGTTTTGGTTTTGAAAATGATTTCCAAAGGAAATGTGTGTTGGAAGTACCGGAAGGGTACGGGAAAGATGGTGTGCCGACCATGTGGAGATGGTCGAGGAAAATGAAACAAAAGAGGGTGACCCTTCCTAGTGTTTCATGTAGAGGAACTCTGCTTTAACAAAGATATAGAGATGTCATAGGACTTTCTTAGTGTCCCCTTCAACTGTGATGTGGGATGCTATATCCACAAGAGAAACTGATTCTCTTTCACATGCTATATCCACCAGAGAAACTATTCTTCCTCTCTTGTCTTCTTTAGTTAGAATTGTTATCACCTTCTTGATGGTTTGCGAGTACAATTCAAATGTACTCACGGCTTTGTCCCTGGCTATTTACTTGGCCAGACCTGGAGGACTTCGACAGATGAAGAAGGAGTTGACGACGTCTATGCGAGCTAGGAACGTCTTCCCGCCCGCCTGCCCGTAGGGTTAAGGCAGATGACTTGGGCTCTACGCTGCTGAAGTGATTCTGCTACTCTGATGATTAGATTAGGCCCTTCGAGGCTATCTTGTAAAGATGGGTCATGTGACCTTATTGTAATTTTCTTATTCCGTTTTGTAAAGGATGATGTAATTTGATATCAGTTCGGTTATGTGTTCACGGCACACTGATCATGGGAACGTGAACTGTATACATAACAGGGTATTTCGGACAGCTAGTCCGGGGTCCCCACAAAAGCTCTATTCCCCAAAGGGAGACACGACCCGTGGCTTCTGGATTGTTTAATATATTTGATAAAGGCGCCTCATTGACCACTATTGTCGGATGCGCCGAAAAATAGTGTCGCAACTTTCTAGCTGTTGTAAACACTCCATATGCCAGCTTCTGGTACTGCAGGTACCACTGTTTTGAAGGTGATAATACTTTACTGATGAAATATACTGGCCTCTGTACTCCATGGAGTTTTCCTTCTTCTTCCCTTTCGACTACGAGAGCTGTGCTGACCACCTGAGGTGTGGCTGCAATGTATAGCAAGAGGGGTTCCTTCTCCTTAGGCGCCACCAAGATTGGTGGTGTCGAGATTGTGCGTTTGAGGTCCTCAAAAGCTTTGTTTGCCTCTTCATTCCACTGAAACTTCTCTCCTTGCTTAATCAAAGTGTAGAACGGCAATGCCTTCTCTCCAAGCCTGGCGACGAATCTGCTTAAAGCTGCGACTCGCCCCGTCAGCTGTTGTATTTCTTTCAATTTTGTCGGCTTCCTCATTGTTACGATGGCTTGGATTTTCTCTGGATTGGCCTCGATCCCTCTTTCTGATACTAGGAACCCGAGAAGTTCTCCCGCAGGAACACCAAAGGAGCACTTTGTCAGGTTCAACTTAAGGCAGAACTTGTCAAGGTTGTCGAAAGTTTCTTTCAAATCCTCGATCAATGTTGTCCCCTTTTTTGATGTTATGACGACATCGTCAATGTACACTTGTACGTTTTTTTCCAATCTGTGTTGCAAGGCACTTCTGCATCATCCACTGATATGTTGCTCCCGCGTTTTTCAGGCCAAAAGGCATTGTTCTATAGCAGAACACGCCATAAGGTGTTATGAACGCTGTCTTGGCTTCATCATCTTCTTTTAATCTGATCTGGTTATAACCAGAATATGCGTCCAGGAAGGAAAGGCGTTCGCATCCTGCCGTGGAGTCGATGATTTGATCGATCCTTGGGAGAGGAAAGTGATCCTTTGGACAGTGTTTATTGAGACACGTAAAGTCGACACACATGCGAAGGACTTTCGTATTTTTCTTTGGGACCATCACTGGGTTAGCTACCCACGTGGCTTCTGTAGATATCTCCTTAATAAAACCAGCTTCTCTGAGTCGATCAATCTCTGACAGCATGGCTTTGCGGTTTGGTTCCGAAAAACGCCGCAAAGGTTGTTTGATTGGTCTCGCTATTGGATCCAAGTTTAGGTGGTGCTCGGCAAGTTCCCTGGGTACTCCTGGCATGTCAGCTGGACACCATGCGAAGATTTTCCAGTGCTCACGGAGGAACTCGACGAGCGCGCTTTCCTATGCGAGGTCCATGTTTGTTGCAATGGACGTCATTTTCTTTGGGTCTGTCGGGTGAATCTGCACCTCCTTGGAATCCTTAGTAGTGTTGAAGGTTGGCTCCCTGGGTGACCTTCCTGCATCTGGCAACACATCATAATCAGTTGTGAGCCTTGACGCCATATATTCTGCTTGCATCCCGAAGGTTTCTGACAGTCGATGAAAATCCTTGTCGCATTTATCAGCTAACGCGAAACTTCCTTTCACTGTAATTGGTCCCTTAGGTCCAGGTAGCCTCCATAACAGTACGTTTAGTGTGGTACCGCCATAAACCTGGCATATGCTGGTCGTCCCAACAAGGCGTGATATTGCGATGGGAAGTCCACAACTTCAAACTCCAGTCTTTCTATCCTGTAGTTTTCTCGGGTCCCAAACTGAACGTCGAGATTAATCTTTCCCAATGGATAACTCGGCTTCTTTGGCGTGATTCCATGGAAACGTGTGTCGGTTGGTTTTAGATTTGCTAGGGATATGTTCATCTTCCTTAGTGTATCTGCATACATAAGGTTTAAACTGCTGCCTCCATCTATGAATACTCGAGATACGTCGAATCCTGCGATCACCGCTGGCAAGATAAGTGCTGACTGCCCTGGTCGAGGAACTTGCTGCGGATGATCCGCAATTGTGAAGCCAATGTCCTGTCCCGACCAATTTAGGTACTCAATCATTGGTGGAGGCATCTTCTCTGCCATGAACACTTGCCGCAAGATTACTTTCTGCGCCCTATTAGATGGCCTAGCTTTCTGAATCATCGAGACCGCGCCATTGGAGTTAGGATCAATATATGGAGGTGGGTGTGGTGCTGCCGCTATTCTGAGTTGGTGTCGATTTTCGTCCGTGATCGCGGGAGGAGGTGGTAGGTGGATCTCACTCCTGGGCCCCTGGGGGTTTCTATTTGTTGCTTGAAAATTGCGACAGTCCTTCTGCAGATGTCCTGACTGCCTTCTCCCATTATTGTCGAGATAAAAATGCATCTGACATGGCCCGTTCATCATATCCTCGGGAGATACGAAAGATCTCTGAAACCTTTGCCCACTATTTTGCCTGTTATTCCGAGAATCATCTCTATTGTCGCCTCGCTGCTCGTTACTCCTTTGATATTCATCTCTATTGTTTCATCATGTGTTGCCTCGGAACCTAGCCGATATCTGGCCAGGAGCATCGTAACTCGAGATTTATCGAGGAAATCGTCGTCTATTTTGAAATTTCGACTGCGGTCCTCCTCTGGTGACCTGTGTCATTTATTGTGAACAGTATCTTCTCCATCTGCCCATCTATTTTCTATCTCCATCAACACTGCCACTGTCCTTGGGTTGGTTCTCCCCAAGTCTTCGACAAAATCTCCTCGTCGAATTCCTGCCACAAACGCATCTATTGCTCTCTCGTCAGATATATTCTCTGTCGAGTTTTTAATAATGTTCCACCTTTGAATATATTTCCTCATTGATTCATCATGTTTTTGTCGACATGCTCTCAACTCTTCCAGTGATGCAGGTTTTTTGCAGGTAGATCGGAAATTCTTGACAAACACATCCTCAAAACTATCCCAGCTGTCGATGGAACCTGGGGGAAGTTTCTTTATCCAAGATCGTGTGGCTCCGCTCAAATGCACTTGGATGCTCTACATGGCTGTTGCCCTTGTTCCGCCTATCAGCTTCACCGTCTCGAGGTAATCAACGAGCCAATCCTCGGGATCCTGTAAACCATCAAATTTTTTGAAATTTTCGGGTAACTTAAACCCTGATGGGACTTGAGTTTTTCTGACTCGTCTCGTGAAACACGGAAGTCCACACAGGTCTTCCTCAGCAACTTCTGGTGAGTGCCGAGATTCCCTTCTGCTCTGTCGTGCTCTATCCACCCTTGCCTGAGTCGCTGAGTCTCTCGCTCCACTTGCTCTCGGTGGATCTTGCACTGCTGCGGTAGGTCGCAGACTATTTTGCCTTGCAGTTCCTTCGGGAGGTGTAGCTGCAAAGGCTGCTCCCATGGCTCCACACCCTGCCATGGCCATGTTATACAATGCTTCTCTTGGATCTCCGGGAGGTGGCCTGGACGCTAAGATGAAAGCTTGCGTTGCCATGTATCCCGCTTCCGGTGTTTTTGGAATAATATTCCCCCTCGTGTCGGTTGACATAAAAGACATATCGAGGTTTTGAATTAAGTTCTCTCTCTCAGCTTCAGGTATATTTTGCAGCCGAGATCTTGCTCTTCTTCGAGCTTCCCTATGACTATCTCCCGAAGTTCTTGAATTTCGGCTTAGCTCTGCCCTTCGCCTGCTTGACGCGGAAGCGGCTTCCTGTCTCTTGTCCAACTCGATTTTCTGTTTCTCGAGCTCCCTCCTGGTACGTGCAAGCCTATATTGATACGCTTGTAACTCAGCAGGTGTCACCGTAATGGTCATTGGTTCTGTACCATCAACAGCTCTTGCGACTCGATCCCATACTTCCTGCGGAAATTGTACCATCTCTCGTGTTCCTGGTCCGATATATTTTGTTCCCAAACCTCGCGTGAGATCTGCAGGATCAACGTACAAATTTCCCGCGTCGTCGAAGTTTTCTGACGTCCCCTCCGCTGGGCGACTTGGTTCTCCAATTACATAGATCTGATGATATTTTGGATTCTGAACTTTGTCGGGTTTGGTGACACCATTATTGAGATTGGTGAAGACCTTTCCAACAGTAGTAGATCTGTCGATGAAGTTGAAGCTGCCGACGTCGCTCGAGTCATCGCTTATATCGGAGTCCGCGGATGACTCGAAAGACATGTCACTGAAGATCTTGGCGAGTTTCTCACTTGCCCTGGTGCGGATGAAGCGTGGTGATGAAATATCTTCTTCGCCTGACTCTGTTGACGATGTTGAATCCGAAAAATCGGGATCGACCGCTGACAATCCCGATGAGATCGGAAATTCGAGGCGATATGATACTTCCTTCTCGACGCGGAATTGGAACTCGCCAAACGTCATCTCCATAGGCTCCTCCAGATACGCATATGCATCCAAACGGGAGGGCGGGTGAGGAACAAAATCGACTGGACCAGTTTCGATCTGTTTACCTCTGTCTATAGCGTTGCTTGCAGTTGATGAAGTCGGCGATCTTGAACGTGCCATCGAGATCAGCTCCTTGTCGCCTCTAATTCCCACAGACGGCGCCAATTGACAAGGTATCAACTTATCAATGCCTACGTATTGTAGACTAGGGTTTCGTTGGAAGTAGAGGACAAGTAGATCTCGAAGGTTTCAGCCGAAAAGTACTCGACGATTTAGAAACTAGGGTTCTGTTGACAATTGATTCGATCCTCTCTTAGTCCCTCGACTCCCCCTTATATAGGAGGTGGAGCCGAGGGATTCGTAATACACAAGTTACAGAGTCCGGGAGGGTTTCTAACCCGTCCCGTAAAATTACAAGTCTCTATATTTCCTAATACAACTCTAACTTTCCTTAACACCAATTGGGCTTCCAATCTTTATATACTTCGACTTGTGGGCCTTCAGTAAACCCCGGGTACCATCTTCGGCAGGCCCATTGGGGATGCCTATGTCACCAACCCAATGAGACGTTTCCACCACCTCGAGGGCAGATGAGCATGATCCACAGGACAGGTGTTTCAAGAAGAGAAATGAAGAAGCTCACCCGAGAAATCAATCTGGCAGAAAGTATCATGGCGAACATCCCTGAGTATGTCGAGTGGTCATCTCAGAACATTACGTTCAGCCGAGCAGATCACCCGATGACCATACCAAAGCCAGGACACGCTGCCTTAGTAGTCGAGGCACAAATCGGGGGGTTCAAGATGAGCAAAGTCTTCATGGATGGTGGAAGCGGACTAAACCTGATATTCATCGACACAATCAAAAGTATGGGGATTACCATGAGAATGCTAGAAGAAACAGACACCTGTTTTCATGGGATTCTCCCCACTTCACCGGCGTACTCTCTTGGCAAAGTTTACCTGAACGTCATCTTTGGCAAATCCGACAACTTCAGGAAGGAAAAGATCGAGTTTGAAGTCGTGAACTGGGAATCACAGTATCACGCTATACTCGGAAGACCAGCTTATGCCAAGTTCATGGCTGTACCGCACTACACATACCTCAAGCTGAAAATGCCTGGGAGCAACGGGACAAACATCACAGTCTATGGAAGTTTTTCACGCTCGGACAATTGTGATCGCGACTTTCAGAGGATTGCTGCAAAGTTTGGGTTAAAACGGGAAATTGCCGATCTTCCGTCCAAATCATCGTTACGCGATATTAAGGAAGAAAAACACGTCAGGGAAACCAAGAAGAAGCCGGCCGACCTTGCTCCAGAAGCTTCAGCAGCAAAAGCTTCGGCAGTTGATGGCACATCAGTCTTAGGAGACAGCAAGACACTGGCAATCGCTGCCGAGACCCCTAGTGAAATCAACGACGCTTCAAAAACCGTTAACGTGGTGGACAAGCCGGAAGATAAGAAGAACCTTTTCCTTGCTTAAAGTAGATGAATAATATCTAGCTCTTCCTTTATTTTCAACAGGGCCCCCCTTTTTTCGCCCTTTAGTCCTGTGCTTACTTTATTAATGAGAACTTAAGTTTTGATTCCTTGATAAGCATTGCAGTAATTCGGAGCATCTAATCCGCATCATCGTAAACCTTGCTTACACCCCTCGGTGAATGATGGTGCAACGTAGTACGCGGCAAAAGATTGTGCTCCGAAAAAGCCTCTACGAGTGCTAAAGGATGCAAAAACAAACAAGGACGATGACCTTTCCCTCTGCTATAGATGCCTCTAAGAGCGCCGTAAATAGAAAGAGTTTGGAAATACATACAATACAACCCACGTTCGATATTTTACTTATGGAAATATCAAAGAACAACGGGCTCATCGGCAGAGTTAATGCCCCCGATATATTCGGGAGCTGCTGTCAGAACATGCATCGGTTGAAAGCAAAGTTGCGCATACAACGGGTTTAGCAAGACCTGCAACACGAGCTGATCACTCAAACAATTTGCTGACTAACGAGTACACATACGTTTAAACGGGCAATTAAGATTTGCTCCTCCAAAATTTGCCAACGGCATTGACATGGTAAAAGTACATACACATGTATCTACCGAGCAAAAAGTTTCAACTATGCAACCCAAATGCTTGGATGAAGTAGCCAAATTACCTATTTACAATAAGAACTTAGCCCTGAATTACTCTTGCGAAGTTTCTCTTTCTTCAGGTATCTTTGAATCCTTTTCAAGCTTGTCGACAATTATATTGGCGGGCAACACTACCTTCGGGTACAGCATCTCCAAATCACCAACCGCGTTGGCGATAGTCAGCAGATTCGCCGAAGGATAACGTGCAAGGACGAGGGCAAGTGTAAATCTGGCCCCTGCAAAAACCTGAGCTCGCACTAAGTCTCGAACTTTCTTGGTATTCCCAAATTCAGACATCAGAGTCAGCAGCGTAGGAGGGACTGCGTTCAAGGGGAACATCGTCCTCCAAATTACCCTCAGGGCTTTGTAGCACTTGTCGAAGAAATGGTGGACCTGCTGGACCCGATCTTGGAATTGCGCGACAGCCGAAGCTTTCGAGTGCTCCCTCCAGAAAATTTCCTCAGCTGATGACAGCTGAGTCAATGCGTTCACGCGCTCGTGAATCCGCTTGTTCTCTTCAGCACGGTTCAGGGCTATGACTAGCAAAGGAATTGACAAAAGATCAGGCAATGCGTTTTTTACAAAGAATAATAAGCACAAGGACCAGGAAACTTACAGTTCAAACTTTCAGTGGCCTTTTGCAGTTCGGTAAGAGCATAGCGCTCTACGTCGGTTGCAATCTCGCCCTTCTTCCTGATAATGGCAGCCAAGGCATAGGTATTGCACAGATCGTTTTCCATCTGCGCAATCCGATCCTTCATACGCTGGATTCGATCACCTTCAGAAAGAGCACCCGAAGAATCATCGACAAACACCGGCACTGGGAAAACCTGCAAAAAACAGCGTCAAAGGCATGACGGATTGCATCGCTTCAGCATCAGAAGTAACTCCCATCGGGAGAATGCAAGCATAAATGTCATAACGAGGGTACACTAGCAACATTGCTAGCACGGAATTTATTACAATCACAAGCTTTGCGACAGAACATTGTTTCACATCAATTCAAAAAGAAGTTTGTTACAAAAATCAAGGGGCTAGAGTCTGGGTCGATAAACTTGGGCCAGCCGATGTTTTCTTTGATGAAACCAGCTCAAGGAGCTGACATGCACACTTAAGAGCTGATGTTTTCAAGGTGCTTAAATCAATGAACTGCCCATCTTGATCTTTTGGAAGCTCCCTAGACATCTCCTCAATATCGGACTTGAAGCCATGACCCATCATAAGTTGGAAGGCTAGGAGGGCACCATAGGTACGTGAAGTACGTTTGAATACCTCGATAACCTCCTTGGTGTCGACTGCGAAGACATCGATCAGCTGCCCCAGAGTCTTGTCTTGACTGATCTTGGGGAAGATCATCGAATGCATTCGCGCCATGGCGCCCTTACACTTATCAAGGAGCTCCCATGTAAGCTGGTGTGCGGCAAGAGTCATTGACACACTGTTTGCCGGAGAGTTATTTGGAATTTTATCCAAGGCATTGGCAGGGATGTTAGCGGCCTCTGCAAGGGAATGAAATGGGAAAAGTTACTATCAAAGGATCAAATTTGCAAAGTGATAATCGACATGGAAGCATAAAAAGAGTTACCAAGCAAAGCCAAGGAAGACTGGCGAAGAAGTTCATCTTTTTCAGTCGCCCGAGCTTCGGCGATCAGCCTAGACGCTTCCTCTCCCTTCGGCTTCTTCGTCAGCCTGCTGAGTTCCTCCTTCAGGGAGTCGACCTCTTGGCGAGCTGCGGTGGCTATTTTGTTTGCGCCTTCCAACTTCAGGGAAGAAGAGTTAACTTCCTTCTGCAGCCGAACCTTGTCCGCTTCCAGGGAAGTAAATTGGGAGGCGAAGGCCTCCAAAGAAGATCCTTAAGGAAAGGGGGAAATAGATGTTTGACGAGGATCAAGGCACATTCAGGAAATTTTGCGTTACGATCGAGAAAACTTACAGTTTTTCCTGAAGAAGGAGTTGTGGCAGCGACAGTCGAGGGGATATCCTTCCCCTTAGAAAGGGAGGAGGCAGTCAATACTTGGGCCGCGGGGGTTGCAATAGGAGCCGAAGCTTCGGAAGCTGCGACGTCCGGCAGAGCGGTGTCAGATTTGGCCTTCTTAGGCGGGGGCTCGATGAGACCTTCGTCACTATGAAAGGGAATGGCTGGCAAGAATTATGAAAGAAATACGAATGATGAAAGCAAAATACGATCTCTAGGAAAAAGGCACTTACGAGTCGAAGAGATCGTCTTCATCGGCAAAACCACCGGTTGATCTCTTCGCAAGCGGAGCTCTGGCCTCCTCCACAGCTGCATTAATAAAGGCATCATGATCAGCATCGTCATCACGCACTGATCCGGCTGTGTCGCAAGTATCGTTGGCTGGGGGAGGAGGATCGGCGAAGACAGCTTCAGAATCTATCGGATGATCATGTTCGTTCTTTGAGCTCATGTATTCGGCAGTATGAAAATCAACAGGGGTTGAGGAACCTCTTCCCTCGGAAGTGTCATTTGGTAAATCATTCAGGTTTTCAGAAACTATGGGAATCTGTCGAAGAAAAGAGTAAATAAGAACAATAGTAGTTGTGTCAGCAAAGTGGAACAGGGTAATAAGAGTATGAGAAGAAAAATTTACCTCTGTTAGCGGATGATCGGCATCAAGAGGAGAATAAGAAGATGTCAACGGGATCGAGTCTTCCTGGCTAAAGAGAGTGAGGCGATGAACTTCATCAAGCAGCTCCTTTTCCGATAGTTCAGCGATGTTTATCCTGGTTTCATCCTTTGGACCTGAATACAACCACATCGGACGAACCCTGGCCATGATTGGCTGGACTCGACATTTCAAGAACACCGCATCCACCTCTGTACCAATCATGGTTTGGCCGTCGGTTTCTTTGATCCGAAGAAGTTTGGCAAATAATTCGTCGGCTGTTGTCTTTTCGTTGGGAGAAACAATGTACTTCCAAGAATGCTTAGGCTTGGCTTCAAGGACGTCGGCAAAGCGAGGAAGCTGGGATTCGGTTGTTGAGGAATCTTTGACATAAAACCATTTCAGTCTCCATCCTTGCACGGATTCTCTCATTGGGAAACTGAAATAGTTGACTTCTGAACGAACTACAAACCCCACTCCCCCAATGACAAAGGGTCCATTGCTACTACTGTATCTCTTTACGAAGAAAATTTTCTTCCACAACACAAAGTGAGGCTCGATGCCCAAGAACGCTTCGCAGAGGGTGATGAACACAGCAACGTGGAGGATTGAGTTAGGGGTGAGTTGCCACAGTTGGATTTCGTAAGTCCGCAGAAGACGATGGAGGAACTCGTGAGCAGGAAGCGAGAGACCCCGATACAAGAACGACACGAACATCACGATAAAACCAGCGGGAGGATTGGGCCGAGAGATCGCACGTGGGAGAATCACATTCCCCTCATTGGAGAAGATTAGCCCAAGGCTTCGGGCCCTCTTCTCATCACGCTTTGTGATGGAGGACGCTAGCCAGTCTCCGGGTTTGGCTGCGGCTACCGAGCTTGGCGGCGCTGACGGCGCCGGAGCTGGGGGAGGAGCATCTGGCGCGCTTCTCTTCGGAAGATTCAAGGAGGCCTTGGCGGCGGCAGCAAAGTTCTTCTTCTTCACCATCGCAAGATCTGGAGAAGTTCTAAAAACGGTGGCGGCGGCGCAGCGGTTGTGAAAGAGAAAGGTAGAAGAAGAACAGGAGGGTGCTACGATGAATATGAGAGAATGCTAAGGATTTTTTCATGAGAGATTTTAAGAAAAGGAAAACTCGAGGAATGCGTGGGCACGTGTCGTTGTTGCCAGTTCATTAAGAGGACCCTTTCTCCATCATTGATCGCGGAAATCGAGGAGGCACCTTGGTAACTGTATGAGGAAGGCGGATATTACTTAAAAACAGAGCCAGGCAGAGGTAGGATGGGCCCAGCGGGTCACGTCCTGTCAGTCAAAATCAAAGTGACAATAACGTCATCAGTGACGTCGTGAGGAACGCTCGAAGCATTCGAAGAAATGTAAAAGGTATCGGATGGTGAACTTGAGTCTATGTACGGATCGTGAGCATCCGCACCTAGACTCGGGGGCTACTCCCATCGGGAGCGCTAGACGCGCACCCGATAAAATGAGCACTCGAAGATATTCCTGTGAAGAAACATTTGAAGAAAAGGATGGAATGCTCAGCTCGAGTCTGCACCCGGTTACAAGCGCTCGTGTCCAGACTCGGGGGCTACTCCCATCGGGAGCGCTGGACGCGCACCCGATAAAACTTTTTTGCACTCCAGGATCATGCCCGAGGACTTGATTCTGTGTAGGGTGACGTTGTTTTGCCATCGGCAGTTAACCAGCAAAAGTTGGGCACGTTACTCATTATCCCTTATGCGCGGAAAACTTATCGAAGAAAACAAGCCCTGGTACAAATGTATCGGATGACCCATGAAGACTTGCAGTAAAACTTCGGCAGAGGAAAATGTTCGAGTGGTACAACTTGAGTCTACGCACGGACTGCAAGCATCCGTACCTAGACTCGGGGGCTACTCCCATCGGGAGCGCTTGATGCGCACCCGATAGAGGAAGATGATGTTGATACAAGATGGACACAAACAATTAAAGGAGAAGAACATTAAGTGGAGGCATGCTTTAGTCTCTACCCGAACTATCTTCGGCTAGACACTCGGGGGCTACTGACATGGGCATTACCCTTCGGGTAATCGACATTGCCCTACCCTATACGATCTAGCTGGAGGCCCATGAAGGTATTCGATGACAAGACGGGCCACTAGGATGGCGCAGCGGAACCTTCGCGAGCAAGACAAGGAAGGAGCCGAACAAGGAAAGTTTAGAGATATGACTACTGTAAACCTGGTCGTACTCGGTTAGATCTCTTGAGACCTGGCCTCCTATATAAAGGCCAGGAGAGGGGCTGCCGAGGGACACGATCAATCTTAGCAATCTTAGCCACCAGAAGTTTAGAGCTAGGTAGCCGCAGCACTTAGCCTCCCGACAAGATCTCAGCCGAACCCTTCGGCACCCCATTGTAACCCAATATTCTCATAATCAAGATCAGACAGGGAGGACATAAGGGTTTTACCTCATCGAGGGCCCCGAACCTGGGTAAATCGCTCTCCCCGCTTGTCTGTGAACCGATGTCTCGTGTCAGCTTACAGGATTCCATCAACCCTAAGCCCCTATCGGAGGGCATTGCCGAGGAGTACCCTCGACACCCGTCTTTGATTGCGAAGCCCCCGGGTTTGGCTGAGAAGCCCCCGGGTCAGCCGGCACGAATATTGAATCCGAGTCCGGTGACGGCGTGATGGACGGCTTGCGCAGGTGCTGCAGAGCTACACCCGGCGGGATTGCCTGCCGGGTTGAGCCTATCTTGGACAAGGCGTCGGCCGCCTCGTTGTTGGCCCTTCGAAGAAGCCGGCTAGCTGCTGGACGTGGAAGCGGTATGATGCCATGTTGGCATCCTTCGCGTCCCAGTCGCCAGACGCCTGCTGCACGACCAAGTCGGAGTCGCCGAAGCAGAGGATGCAACGGACGCCAATTTCTTTGGCCAGCTTGAGCCCATGGATGAGCGCTTTATACTCCGCCACATTGTTGGATGCAGCGAATTGGATTTGCAGGACATAGTCCAGCCTGTCCCCCTTAGGAGAGGTGATGACGACTCCGGCTCCCAAGCCGGTGCGCATCTTCGAGCCGTCGAAGTGCAGCTTCCAGTGCGTGGAGTCCGGCACAGGCGGCAGGTACTGCATCTCTGCCCAGTCGACGAAGAAGTCGGCTAGGATCTGCGACTTGATGGCCGTTCTTGGCTCGTAGCGGATGGAGTGGGCCGCCAGCTCCAGGGCCCACTTGGCAACCCGGCCATTGGCGTCCTTGCTGCCAATGATTTCTGCCAAGGGCGCTGTGGCCACCACCTTGATGGGGTGTTCTTGGAAGTAGTGCTTGAGCTTCTTGGCCGCCATGTACACGCCGTAGGTGACCTTCTGGTAGTGGGGGTAGTTTTGCTTCGACTGGGAAAGCACCTCGCTGAGGTAGTAGACTGGGCACTGAACCAGCTGCTCCTTGCCGGCTTCCATGCGCTCCACTACCAGGACAACGCTAACCACTCGGTTGGTGGCTGCGATGTACAAAAGCATCGGCTCTACTGAAGCCGGCGATGCTAGGATGGGCGCAGTCGAGAGCATGCACTTTAAGTCACGGAAAGCTTCATCCGCCTGCGGCGTCCAGCTGAAGGAGTTTGTCTTCTTGAGCAACTGGTACAGGGGCAGTGCCTTCTCCCCCAGCCGGCTGACGAAGCGGCTCCAGGAGGCCAGGCATCCGGTGAACTTCTGGACGTCTTTGAGGCACTGCGGCAGTTCCATCTTCTCTATGGCACTGATTTTCTCCGGGTTGGCTTCGATTCCTCGCTGAGAGACGAGGTAGCCCAGGAGTTGGCCGGCTGGCACGCCGAACGCGCACTTGGCCGGGTTGAGCTTCATCCGGAATCTTCGCAGATTGGTGAAGGTCTCTCTCAGATCGTCAAGGAGGGTATTCCTCTCCTTGGTTTTCACAACGACATCATCCACATATGCGTGAACATTTCTGCTGATTTGCTCTTGCAAGAATTTTTGCATCCATCGTTGATAAGTGGCGCCTGCATTTTTCAAGCCGAATGGCATAGTCGTGTAGCAGTAAGCCCCGTACGGGGTAATGAACGAAATCTTTATTTGATCAGCTGGATTCAAAGGAATCTGGTGGTAGCCTGAGTAGGCGTCTAAGAAAGACAACAGTTCACAGCCGGCAGTCGAATCTATGACTTGATCTATGCGCGGCAGGGGGAAGGGGTCCTTTGGGCTCGCCTTGTTGAGGCTGGTGTAGTCGATACACATGCGCCAGGAGCCGTTCTTCTTCATGACCAGGACCGGGTTCGCCAACCAGTCCGGGTGCAGCACTTCCATGATGAAGCCGGCTGCGAGCAGCCGGGCGATTTCTTCACCGATGGCCTTCCTTCTTTCTTCGGCGAAGCGGCGGAGAGGTTGCTTCACCGGCTTGGCCTCTGGCCTAACATGGAGGTGGTGCTCAGCCAACTCCCTCGGCACACCCGGCATGTCCCTTGGAGACCATGCGAAGATGTCCCGATTCTCACGGAGGAAGCTGGTGAGCTCGCTTTCCTATTTGCTGCTCAAGCCGGTACCGATGGTGACAAACTTGTTCGGCTGCGCCGGGTCGAGCAGGATCTTCTTGGTGTCGTTGGCTGGCTGGAAGTGAGTCGTCCCAGCCGGGTTGCCCACAGCCGGCATGTCCGACTGCGCGGCTTTGGCCATGGCGACGGCATCGTGGATGAACTGCTTCTCGGCAGCTATGACCAGAGTCTGGGCCATCTTGGAGCTCTGGGTGGCGCATTCCATGGAGCGGCGATAGTCGCCGGCTATGGTGATGACCCCCTTTGGGCCCGGCAGCTTCATTTTTAGGTACCCATAATGGGGCACCGCCATGAACTTGGTCAGGGCTGGCCGGCCCAGGAGCGCATGGTAGGGACTGACCAAGTCCACCACCTCGAACTCGATGTTCTCCGTGCGGAAGTGATCCGGCTTCCCGAACATAACCTCCGGGGTGATCTGGCCGATCGGCTGGCACGAGTGGCCTGGCACGATGCCGTGGAAGACGGTGGGGGTGGGGCGCAGCTCGGCCTCCTGGATGCCCAGCTTGCGGGCAGTGTCGCGGTAGAGGATGTTGATGCTGCTGCCGCCATCGATGAGGATGCGCGAGAAGCGCACGCTGCGCCGGCTTGTGCCAATGGTGGGGTCGAGGACCATGGCGTATCTGCCCGGCTTCGGCAGGACAGTCGGTGTGTCGCGGCGATCAAAGGTGATGGCCCGCTCTGACCAGTTTAGGTACTGGGGGACCGGCGGCATGACCGCGTTGACTTCGAGGGAACGGCGCTGCTGGCTCGTTTTGTCCTTCGGCTCGGTGGTGAAGATGATGTAGGTGGCATCCTCAGGCAGGTACCGGCTGTGGTGCACTTGGTTAGCCTCGTGGTGCTCGAGGTTGGCGTTCTCTGCGCCAGCTTGGCCACCCGGCCCGCCGGCTGGTGGAGGCGGAAGCGGTTCGCCGCTCGTCAGCCGCTTCATGAAGTGGCAGTCGCGGGTGGTGTGGTTGGAGGGGTTCTTGCCGCTGTGGTACTTGCACGGCGAATCGAGCATCTGCTCGAATGTGTACTTCGGCTTCCAGGGCCGGTCCTGTTTCTGGCGCCGGCTGCCGCCAGCCGCCGCATGGTCCGACATGGCTGCCACATGGGCGGAACCGTACCGGCGGTCCGGCTGCTCGCTGTGCCGCTTGCCGCGGTAGTTGTCCCGCCGGCTGCCGTGAGAGGCGCCCTCGACCGGCTTATGCTCGGCCGGCTTGTTGTTGTCCCGCCTGGACGGAGCCGGCGAAACTTCAGCCGGAACCTTGCCGGCTTCTTCAACCAGCGCGTACTTGTCGGCAATGGCCATCAAGGCGGCCATCATCTTGGGCTCGCTGCGGCGCAGCTTGTGCCACAGCATGGTGTTGGGCCGACAGCCTCCCATGAAGAAGCTGATGGCCTGGATCTCGTGCACGCCCTCGCAGGAGTTGCGCATCTCGCACCAGCGCGTTAGGTATGGGCGATCTGTCTCGTCCGGGCCCTGCTTGCACATTTCCAGCTGCTGGGGGCGACCCGGCCGGCGGTAGGTGCCGGTGAAGTTGCTGACGAAGGCCTCCTCGAAGTCCAGCCAGCCGTTTATGCTGCCGGCTGGCAGGTTGTTGAGCCAGGTGCGGGCGGAGCCGAGCAGCATCAGGGGTGAGTACCGCACGACCCAGCGCTTGTTGCCCTTGGCGATGCCGACTCCCGTGGAGTAGTCCAGCAGCCAGTCCTCCGGCTTGGCGGTGCCGTCGTACTTGGGGGTGTCGCGCGGGAGCTGGAAGCCATCGATCATGGGCTCGTTGAGGATCCGCGGCCCGAAGCACTTGGGGCCGGCTGGCCCTTCTTCTTCCGCGATGCGGGATTCGACCAGCCGGTCGAGGCGGTCTCTGGCGTCCACCGGCTCGATGCGTGGGCCCAGCCGGGAGTGTGCCGGCTAGCGCGGGCCGCTTGCTTCTGGGGCCGGCCGGTGCGGGCGTCTTTGCGCCGGCTGCTCGGAGTCGTACTCCTGGTTCCGGCTTGGTGGAGGCCGGCTGCGGCCGCTATGGCCGCTCGGCGGACGGCTTGTCCGGCTTGAGCTTGCATGCGTGGCCCGGGAGTCGCGGTGCCGGCTTGGTGCTGGGGAGGCGGACTCGGCCGTGTCCCTGGCACCGTCTCTGGCGTTGCCTGCGGCACCACGAGCGTGAGAAGCTCTGGGAGCGTGGGCGTACCTGGGGTCCTTCGACTACCTGGTGGCAGCGCGCAACAGCTCAGTCACCCGCTCAGTCTGGCGGCGTAACCCTTCGCCTTCGAGGCGGTGCAGCTCTTCTGTGCGGCTTCGGCCGCGAGCATGTTCTTGTCGGGGGTGTTGTAGAGGGGCAGCTCCGTGGACGGAGCCGGCGCTTCCGCGCCGTCACGGTCGATCTCAACGCCTAGGTCGCGGCCTCTCCGACGGATCTGGCCGGCTCGGCTGGGGTTGTCGCCGCCTGGAGTGAGGCCGTGGGCGCGGTTGTACTCGCGCTGGGTGATCTCCCACTGGCGCTTGGCGGCGGCCATCTCTTCGGCTTGCCTGAGGTGGAGCTGGCGGTGCGCCTCCAGGTCCTTCTCCATGGTGGAGGGGTCGCCGCCTGCTGTGAGCGGGGAGCTCAACTTTGCCCGGACTTCTTCCAGCCGGGATGGTGGTGGTGGCGCTTTTGCGCCCGAGCCGGATGCGCCATCCGCGGTGGTGCGCTCCAGCTGAGGGCCGTGGACGCGCGTGGACTTGCCACCGGCATCGTCGCCGGTTGCCATGACCTCGTGCATGATGCAGGAGCTGGCGGTGATGTTGCTGGCGCCGGCTCCAAGAGGAGGGTTTGCGCAGCGCAGCACCTGCCGCGGGTAGCGCGGCGGTGCGACGGTGGCGACGTAGATGTCGAAGCCGCCGAAGGAGATGACGTTACCGCCGGCTGGGAATGGCCGGTCGGCGAAGCAGCCAGCGTTGTCGCTGACGCAGTCGAGGGAGCCGAATCTCCAGATCAAGCCTGAAGCGACTCGCTCGCGGGTGGTGATGATGAGGCCCGTCCGGATGAAGACACCGGCCGCAGACGCTAAAGGCCCCACGGTGGGCGCCAAATGTCGTGGTATCGTCACGGCATATGCCATAGGGTGGCTAAAGAGAGTGGTTCCTAGATGATCTTACGGCGGTATCCGGATGCGGGTATGGGCATGAGCGACACGGCGACGTACCCAGGTTCGAGGCCCTCCTGTGGAGGTAACACCTCTACTCCTGCTATGATTGTATATGATGTATCACAGTACAATGGTGCTCCTAGAGCTGTATCCGGCTGCTCCTGGGAGGCTAAGGAAGACGATGGTCTCTCTCACAGGGGAGTGCTAAGGCTAGAATGAGTATGGAATGATCGATCCTGTAAGAGAGGGGGTGGTGCAGCTTATATAGACACTGGCACTTTACATAGAAGTCCATAGAACCTAGTGGCCGGCTTGGCCGGATTCGGCTCCCGCTCCTTCCCGAGGCGTTGACGTCAGGAGCCGTTGAGGCCTTATGGCCTGTCCCATCCGCCTGCCGGAGTCAGCGGTATGGAGAGGAAGAGTCCCTGTCGCCATCATGCCCTGTAGCCGTACGGAGCGGCGTGAGCCATGATGGCCTGTCGAGTGAGGGGCACTATTGCTCCACAGTGCCCCTTACTTTACGGGAGATGAGGTCAGCGTGGACCTTTGAACCCGGACCACCTACCCAGCTCCCTCTCCTGCAAGACTCGCCAGCCTCGAGTCCGTCTGGAGTGTAAGAACCCAGCCGGATATGGCTTGTAGAAGCCGGCCCAGCCACAGCGCAGACGGCCGTTGCCAGGCTGACTAAGAGTTAGAGCCAGCCGGCTCTCAAGGCAGCCGGCCACGGCTCCAGCCGGCCTTTGCCGCGGGCCAGCCGGCCTTGAGCCAGCTGCTCCTCGTCTCTTGCCCTACCCGGGGTCTTCCCCCCGATAGAGGACGCCTTCTTTTTCATCGGCTGCAATAGCAGCCTTGCGTCTAGCATCTTGCTCATCCTTCATATTCTTTTTCAGCTTCTTAAGCTCATCTTTCAGCAGGATGTTTTCATTTTGAACATCAGCTGTGAGCTTATTAGCTTCCAACACTTGGTCAGCCGAAGTTTTGATGGTCTTTCGAAGCTGAGCGTTCTCTGACTCCAGGCGAGTGAACTGATCGGCAAAATCCGCCACAGCGTCAACTGTGGCATAGATTGGCTGCGAGGAAAAGCATAAAGAGTTTCAGCCAAGTACAGAAGTACACTGTAAAAGGAAATCAAGCTAAAGTGGTTTACTTACATGATCACGGGCAACTGGAGGAATGGGTGTGCTAGCAGAAGGAATAACCTTCGACACCGGTATCTTCACCACAGTCGTCCTTGAGGGTGGCGTTGGGTCGGCAGTCGAAGGATTCAACTCCTTGGCTGACTCGGCCTTTCCAGAGAATAACTTGGCCCTCTTTGCGAGAGGGACTTCATCATTGCTGCTTGCGTGAGGCAGCTCCTTGTGACGGTAAACCACACGTCCGTTGGGAACCCCAAGAGGAAGGTATGATGAGTACAACAGCGAGTTTTCCCTCAGTAAGAAACCAAGGTTTATCGAACCAGTAGGAGATGAAGGCCACGTGAAGGTTGTTGGTGAAGGAGTGTAGTGTGGCGCAACACCAGGGATTCCGGCGCCAACGTGGAACCTGCACAACATAATCAAAATACTTTGCCCCAACTTAACAGTGAGGTTGTCAATCTCACCAGCTTGCTGAAAACAAAGGATTAAACGTAGGGATTTCTATTTTCGTGCCCCTGCTTCGTTAGTTGTACTCAGTTTTCCCCAGCTCGTTAGTTTTTCCTCAGCTTTCCCCTCCCTCTAGTTTGAAACCCCTCGAAGACGCGGGTTGCCGTCAGCTCAGAGGCCTTACCGTTACCGTCAGGTCAGTTCCTCTCTGACCGTCTCGTGCTGACAGGTAGCCATCCATCTACCGCTGACGCGTGGGCCGTTTTATTTCCTTATTGTATACGCGGTGCTGCCAATGACAAATGGGGCCGCTCTATGGGGCTGCTGCAGCCAATGACCAGTGGGTCGTCTATTTATTTATAGAAAATTATATATTGCCGCTCTGTGGGGCCTCCGCAGCCAATGACCGCTGTGGCAGGTGACTATTTTCGCAGCTTAATCTAAAGTGACTCTTATGCTAAACATTGTGCATCCCGACGTTGACCTAGCAGTGGCGGCGAGCATAGCCGTTCTGACCATGCCGATATCGGCATCGGCATCGGCATCGTTTGGAGGATGTGGTGCTCGAATAATAGTGGAAATGCGATATTATTTTTTACATGCATAATATATAGAAAATAGCTAGATCTCTAAATCGATGCATATGAAGCTACATATATATTCTTGGTCATAATCCCCTTATCTAAAGGGGATGGATGCATGGCTTCACGTCGTCGTCGCTTTCATCGTCAGTATCTTCATCGTCTGAGTAGTAGTACCTCCTGCACATTGTTCCGTCGAACACCTTCACTGTGAGCACATCATCGCCTTCATATTTGAAGTGTATGTAGCAGCCGAAATCCACATCGTTCGCGATGGCGAATTTCTCCCAGCCCTTGTCGAGGTACATCCGGCCTTGTCCGTCAAATAGGACCTCCACGGTCCAGAGACGAGGACCGCAGTCAGCTGCTCGCAGATACACCTTAGCTGGCTCCTGGCCGTCAAGATAGTCCGCAAATTTTTTTGGGAGTTCCTGCAAAGAGATCGAGCGCCGATCGTTTGAAATTAAAGGTTTTTTAGAACATGCCCATAATTAATCACATGCATCATATATGTGGGAACGCGTACGTACCTTCTTGACCAAAGGGTCTTCATAGACGACGATGAAGAACTCCTCTATGATCAATGGCAGTGTTGACGGTGGTGGTGGCAATGATGATGATCCACTTCCCCTTCCCCTTCCCCTTCCCCTTCCCCTTCCCCTTCCGGTCCGCGTCCGAGACGTGGAAGCCATGGCAATGGATCAAGTGTATGTGAACGAAGAAGAGAGAGGCAGAACCTATTGACACAAGGGATGGCCGTGTGGGTGTTTATAAGGGAGAGATGACCGTTGTAGGGGTTTACACAATAAAATAAGGAGGAGGTGAACGTTGGTGGGGGTTTACACAATAAATTAAGGAGGAGATGACCATTGTGGGGGTTTACACAATAAATTAAGGAGGAGACGACCGTTGTGGGGGTATATATCTCAACAAAAAAGTAATGCGGACTATCTTGACGGAAATGGAACTTCGTGATATAGTTTATCATTTTACTGTGAAAAGTAATGCCTAAAAGAAATGGTAATTCGTGATAGTTTATCATTTACCGTAATGGCTACAACAAATCGTTGATGGTTTATCATTTTTTGCGTGAAAAGTAATGGCTACAAGAAATGGGTGATGGTGTATCATTTTTTGCATAAAAAGTAATGGCTACAACAAAATCGGTGATGATTTATCATTTTTTGCGTGAAAAGTAATGGCTACAAGAAATGGGTGATGGTGTATCATTTTTTGCGTGAAAAGTAATGGCTACAACAAAATCGGTGATGGTTTATTGTTTTTTGCGTGAAAAGTAATGGCTACAAGAAATGGGTGATGGTGTATCATTTTTTGCGTCAAAAGTAATGGCTACAACAAAATCGGTGATGATTTATCGTTTTTTGCGTGAAAAGTAATGGGTACAAGAAATGGGTGATGGTGTATCATTTTTTTGTGTGAAAAGTAATGGCTACAACAAAATGGTGATGGTTTATCATTTTTTGCGTGAAAAGTAATGGCTACAACAAAATCGGTGATGGTTTATCATTTTTTTGCGTGAAAAGTAATGGCTACAACAAAATCGGTGATGGTTTATCATTTTTTGTGTGAAAAGTAATGCCTAAAAAGAGTTTATAATTTAGCTCGTGAAAAATAATGCAGAAAACCAAACTTTGCGTGAAGCTAACCGACGACAGAGAGAGAGAGGGTGGTGGCCCCGACCAGAGAGAGAGAGATAGGGGTTATCCTGCCCGTTAGATCATACGATCAACGGTCGGTGGGCACGATCCGCGTGACATGGGCTAGACCAATCAGGGCAATGTTGGGCGTCTGTGAGAGTTTGTGAAGGGAGAGGGCAAAACTGAGTAGTATCAAGAAACCAAGGGCAAGTGAGTAGTAAACAGACTAAGGGATTCAAATATGAGATTTAAAAAATGGAAAATGCGTGTTTTGTACAATGAAACCCATCTTGGCCTACCTCAAACTATTTGCAATACAAATCTATATGAGTGTGAAAATTATGGCCTCATTCAGACAAAGTATGTTTTGGGGGAAGCTGTTTTGGGTAGGGCTTATTATGGAAAACCATGCACCTTCATAGCTACTAGATGATTTGAGAAGTGGCAATTTGTGGTGAAACTTGATTCATCTATGATTTATCTATGATTTGAGAAGTGGCAATTTGTGGTAAAGACTCAATGAGTAAGTGCCACTCTTTTTCATCATTTTTTGCACATTAAATAACTCATTTAACTAGTTAATCCCATTTGTTGACTCTCTGTTGACCAGCCACTTGAGGGTAAAACTGAGTATATTGCACTAGCCAGTATTAGCACTCAAGGCGAAAACTGAGCACACAAAAAATGCTAGTATATGACTCGAGGGTATACCTGAGTATATCTAAATTTCCAGGGTTAGACCCGAGGACGCGTGTTGCGGTGCAGAAGTGGAAGACGTGCCATTGTTGACGCGTGTCGCGGTGCAGAAGTGCAAATAGTGGATGCGTAGGACGCGGGTCGCATTTAGGACGCGTAAGCCCCTCCCTCCCTCTGCACACAGTAGTCTCATTCTCGCTCACGCACGAAACCACCCCTCTCACGTTCCATCAACTTCTCCAAATCGAAAAAACCCCAACCGCCGTACGCACGCTACCCTGCCGGCGATGGAGAAGAAGAATGCGCCGGCAGCCGTCGCCTCCGAGCCCGTCGCCGCCGAGCCCGTCGCCTCCGAGGGCGGCGCATCCAAGCGCGGCGCCTCCGTGAACTGGGCCTCTCTCTCGGCTGATGGACCACTTCACAAGATCGGCGAATGCTTACTGGCGAACGAGGAGTACGCCGACACCTACTCTGCTATGAGGCAAGTCTGTAGAAATTGGCGCTCAGGTTTGCCTGAGCCCGACGTGCACCTGGACGAATGGATCATGCTACACCACGCCCTTCGACGCGTCGCTGAGTTCACCTTCCTCCAACTCGGCACATCATGCTACGTCACCATAGATCTATCAGAAGTTCATACAAGGTTCAAATTCCTCCATATCTACCTTTTTATTTTCAATCTTAAACATCTTAGTGCTGAATGTTATCTTCATCAATATATTTTAGATACTACTTCGTCGGCTTTTGCCGTGGCGTCATCGTGCTTGCCCAGAAGAACCCGCCGCACAAGATACGGCTTCTGAACCCACTCACAAAGAAATCGAACACTATGTTTGAGGCGCAGATGCCATCTGTTTTTCTGAAATCAGTCGCTGTTATCAAATCCCCGACTATGGTCTTCGTTGCCGCACATTACCCACCGGAAATTGGTTGGGTCGATGAGAGCACTCCAACTATGGATATAAATGAAGATTGGGGAGTAGGAAGATTTTCGATCAAGAACCATTGTCTGCGTTGCATTACCCCGTTCAATGGTGAACTGTATGCAGTAGCTGCGGACAATTTTGAGATCGGAAGAATAGTGTGCACCAATGTACAGTTGCAGCAGCGCGCGAGCACTGTCAAGATGGAGACACTAATTTCATTTCCAGAACTTGGACGTCAGAAGTTCTACCTTGTGAAGTCGGATGGTGATCTGCTGCTTGTGTTGTTGGTCAGCGAGGCTTTGGCGGGCAAACCATTGGTGTACCGTGTGGACACTCAGAGCCGCTCTCTCCATCCAGTCAGTAACATTGGTAGTAATGCCTTCTTCATGAATTATATCCGGTGTATCTCCGTCGACACCAGAGTGTACCCGACACTTCAACCTGGCAGCATCTACTACACGGATTTGGGTTATATCAGAGAGTACTCTCATGATACAAAGGCCTGGGATGAGTGGCCACTACGTGTGGATAGAATAGAACTCTACGGTATGAGAAATGAACACAGGCCATACCGTTTGGAGGATGTATTGGCCTCACACTGCAGACGGAAGGAGTTCAATGCATATTTCCTTGGGGTAATGCACGGATGGGGGAAGAAGAAATATATGAGGAGGAATGAAGAACAAATTCATTCATCCTGGGGTATCCTAATCTTCTTGTTGTCCATACATTGCATGCGTCTTGTATATTTTTCAGCTTAGTTTGTCGTGAACATTAACAACGTTATTGGCTGCTTTTGGCTGCTGTATGCAGTTTATGTATTATACTTAGTTTTCTGATTATGCTGTTGAGAATTTATCATATACTAGCTTCTAGATTTGCTGCCATATTGGGCAAAAAACGAGGGCCAAAAGGCATAAATAACCCCAGAGATTTGCTACTAGATTTGCTGCCATATTGAAGAAAGACAGAAATAGAAGCTTCTCTAGATTTGATACTAATTTGGTGAAAAAGACAGAGAGAGAAAGAGGGGAAAAGGTGCTCTTAAAAATGCCAATTTGGGCCGAGAGAGACAAAACCCAGCTCCTGCTCACGTGCAACCAAACGCTTCTCGTCTTGTCCCACGCGGTCCCTTTCTACCAGCCCCACGCGACGCGGCCCCACACGACGCGGCCCCACACGACGCGGCCCCACAGACGACGCGGCGCAACACGTCAGCACAGAACGTCCAAATAAACGGATTCCTTCCGTCTGAGCTCGTTCTGCGGGTTTCAAACATAGGCTTGGGGAAAACTGAGGAAAAACTAAGGGGCTGGGGAAAACTGAGTACAACTAACGACCCGAGGGCACGAAAATAGAAATCCCTTAAACGTATGGTGTGGAGAATTATGTTTGCTTGTAGAAAACAACAGAGAACAATGATTGCAGTAGATTGTATTTCAGATGTAAAAGAATGGACCGGGGTCCACAGTTCACTAGTGGTGTCTCTCCAATAAGATAAATAGCATGTTGCGTGAACAAATTACAGTTGGGCAATTGACAAATAGAGATGCATATACATATCATGATGACTACTATGAGATTTACTTAGGGCATTACGACAAAGAACATAGACCGCCATCCAGCATGCCTCTATGCCTAAAAAGTCCACCTTCGGGTTAGCATCCGCACCCCTTCCAGTATTAAGTTGCAAACAACAGACAATTGCATTAAGTACTGCGCGTAATGTAATCAACACAAATATCCTTAGACAAAGCATTGATGTTTTATCCCTAGTGGCAACAGCACATCCACAACCTTAGGGGTTGCTGTCACTCCCCCAGATTCAATGGAGACATGAACCCACTATCTAGCATAAATACTCCCTCTTGGAGTCACAAGTATCAACTTGGCCAGAGCCTCTACTAGCAACGGAGAGCATGCAAGAACATAAATAACACATATATGATAGATCAATAATCAACTTGACATAGTATTACATGTTCATCGGATCCCAACAAACACAACATGTAGTATTACAAATAGATGATCCTGATCATGATAGGCAGCTCACAAGATCTAAACATGATAGCACAAGAGGAGAAGACAACCATCTAGCTACTGCTATGGACCCGTAGTCCAAGGATGAACTACTCACGCATCAGTCCGGAGGCGGGCATGGTGATGTAGAGCCCTCCGGTGATGATTCCCCTCTCCGGCAGGGTGCCGGAGGCGATCTTCAGAACCTCCGAGATGGGGTTGTCGGCGGCGGCGTCTCAGTAACTTTTCTCGTATCGTGGCTCTTGGTACTAGGGTTTTTGCGACAGAAGGAATAAATAGGCGAAGGGGCAGAGTCGGGGGATGCCCGAGGGGCCCACCCCATATGGCGGCGCGTCCAGGGGTGGGGCCGCGCCCCCCTATGATGTGGCCGCCTCGCGTCCCCTCTTCGTCTCCTCTTCGGTGTTCTGGAAGGCTCCGTGGAAAATAGGACCGTGGGCTTTTGTTTCGTCCAATTCCGAGAATATTTCCTGTGTAGGATTTCTGAAACCAAAAACAGCAGAAAACAGGAACTGGCACTGCGGCATCTTGTTAATAGGTTAGTCTCGGAAAATGCATAAAAACATTATAAAGTATGACTAAAACATGTTGGTATTGTCATAAAACTAGCATGGAACATAAGAAATTATAGATACGTTGGAGACGTATCAAGCATCCCCAAGCTTAGTTCCTACTCGCCCTCGAGTAGGTAAACGATAAAAACAATAATTTCTGAAGTGACATGCTACCAACACAATCTTGATCAATACTATTGTAAAGCATATGAGATGAATGAAGTGATTCAAAGCAAAGGTATATAGTTTTGCTAACAAAAAGATAATGACTAAACAACTGAATCATATAGCAAAAACTTTTCATGAATAGTACTTTCAAGACAAGTATCAAAAACACTTGCATAAGAGTTAACTCATAAAGCAATAGATTCTCAATAAGAAGTTTTGAAGCAACACAAAGGAAGATTTAAGTTTCAGCAATTGCTTTCAACTTCAACATGTATATCTCATGGATAACTGTCAACACAAAGTAATATAATAAGTGCAATAAGTAAGCATGTAAGAATCAATGCACACTGTTGACACAAGTGTTTGATTCTAAGATAAAAAGAAGTAGGTAAACTGACTCAACATAAAGTAAAAGAAAGGCCCTTCGAAGAGGGAAGCAGGGATTACTCATGTGCTAGAGCTTTTTATTTTGAAAACATGGAAACAATTGTGTCAACGGTAGTAGTAATTCATATGGGTTATGCATAAAACTTCCTATAAGTTGCAAGCCTCATGCATCGAATACTAATAGTGCCCGCACCTTGTCCTAATTAGCTCGGATTTCCATGGATTATCATTGCATTACATATGTTTCAACCAAGTGTCACAAAGGGGTACCTCCATGCCACCTGTACAAAGGTCCAAGGAGATAAATCGCATTTGATTTCTCGATTTTGATAGATCTCAACTTGAGGACATCCATACCGGGACAACATAGAAAACAGATAATGGACTCCTCTTTTTAATGCTTTAAGCATTCAACAACAAATAATATTCTCATAAGAGATTTTGAGGATTAATGTCCAAGCTGAAACTTCCACCATGATACATGGCTTTGGTTGGCGGCCCAATGTTCTTCTCTAACAATATGCATACTCAAACCGTTCAACTCATGGCAAATCTCCCTTACTTCAGACAAGACGAACACGCATAGCAACTCACATGATATTCAACAAAGGTGTGACAGGTTGATGGCGTCCCCAGAAACATGGTTACCGCTCAACAAGCAACTTATAAGAACTAAGATACATAAACAACATATTCATTACCACAATAGTTTTTTAGGCTACTTTCCCATGAGCTATGTATTGCAAAGGCAAGGAATGAATTTTTAAAGGTAGCACGCAAGCAATTTACTTTGGAATGACAGAAAAATACCACATATAGGTAGTTATGGTGGACACAAATGGCATAGGTTTTGGCTCAAGGTTTTTGGATGCACGAGAAGCATTTCCTCTCAGTACAAGGCTTTGGCTAGCAAGGTTGTTTGAAGCAAACACAAGTATGAACTGGTACAGCTAAAACTTACACAAGAACATATTGCAAGCATTATAAGACTCTACACTGTCTTCCTTGTTGTTCAAACACTTTTACCAGAAAATATCTAGACCTTAGAGAGACCAATCATGCAAACCAAATTTCAACAAGCTCTACGGTAGTTCTCCACTAATAGATTTAAACTACATGATGCAAGAGCTTAAACATGATCTACTTGAGAGCTCAAAACAATTGCCAAGTATCAAATTATTCAAGACAATATGAGGCATTTTCTGTTTCCAACTAAATAACAACAAGTACAAGTGCTGCGGCTTTCAGCTTTCGCCATGAATATTAAAATAAGATGAAGAACACAAGTGTTCAAATAAAAAGCGGAGCGTGTCTCTCTCCAACACAAGGATTGCTGGGATCCGAATTTATTCAAACATAAACAAAAAATAAAAACAAACAGACGCTCCAAGTAAAGCACATAAGATGTGATGGAATTAAAATATAATTTCACTAGAGTTGACCTGATAAGTTTGTTGATCAAGAAGGGGGTGCCTTGGGCATCCCCAAGCTTAGACACTTGAGTCTTCTTGAAATATGCAGGGATGAACCACGGGGGCATCCCCAAGCTTAGACTTTTCACTCTTCTTGATCATACCATATCATCCTCCTCTCTTGATCCTTGAAAACTTCCTCCACACCAAACTCAAAGCAATCTCATTAGAGGGTTAGTGCATAATCAAAAATTCACATGTTCAGCATAGACACAATCATTACCAACACTTCTGGACATTACCCAAGGCTACTGAAATTTAATGGAGCAAAGAAATCTACTCAAACACAGTAAAAGAGGTAATGCGAAATAAAAGGCAGAATCTGTCAAAACAGAACAGTCCGTAAAGACGAATTTTTTCGAGGCACTTAACTTGCTCAGATGGAAAAACTCAAAACTAATGAAAGTTGCGTACATATCTGAGGATCACGCATGAATTTTCGCAGATTTTTTTGATTCATCTACAGAGAGAAAAACGCGAATTCGTGACAGCTAAGAAATCTGTTTCTGCGCAGGAATCCAAATCTAGTATCAACTTCCTATTAGAGACTTTACTTGGCACAACAATACATGAAAATAAAGATACAAAGGTGTTGCTACATTAGTAACAAACCTTGACTCAAATATAAAACAAAAATTGCAGAAGTAAAATAATGGGTTGTCTCCCATAAACGCTTTTCTTTAACGCCTTTCAGCTAGGCGCAGAAAGTGCAAATCAAGTAATATCAAGAGAAGAAGCATCAACATCATAATTTGTTCTAATAATAGAATCAAAAGGCATCTTCATTCTCTTTCTAGGGAAGTGTTCCATACCTTTCTTAAGAGGGAATTGATACTTAATATTTCCTTCTTTCATATCAATAATAGCACCAACAGTTCGAAGAAAGGGTCTTCCCAAAACAATAGGACAAGATGCCTTGCATTCAATATCCAAGACAACAAAATCAACGGGGACAAGGTTATTGTTAACCATAATGTGAACATTATCAATTCTCCCCAAAGGTCTCTTTATAGAATTATCAGCAAGATTAACATCCAAATAACAATTTTCCAAAGGTGACAAGTTAAGCATATCATAAAGTTTCTTAGGCATAACAGAAATACTTGCACCAAGATCACATAAAGCATTACAATCAAAATCATTGACTTTCATCTTAATGATGGGCTCCCAACCATCTTCCAACTTCCTAGGAATAGAAGCTTCAAGTTTTAATTTCTCTTCCCTAGCTTTAATGAGAGCATTTGTAATATGTTTTGTAAAGGCTAAATTTATAGCACTAGCATTAGGACTTCTAGAAAGTTTTTGTAAGAACTTAATAACTTCAGAAATATGACAACTATCAAAATCTAAACCATTATGATCTACAACATTCTGAAAAATTTCAGCACTTTTATCACAAACAGTTTCAGCAGTTTCAGGCAATTTTGCACGCTTTGCAGTAGAATTAGAGACATTGCCAACACCAATTATTTTACCATTGATAGTAGGAGGTTTAACAACATGTGAAGCATCAACATTACTAGTGGTGGTAATAGTCCAAACTTTAGCTACATTATTCTCTTTAGCAAGTTTTTCTTCTCTTTCCTCTCTTTCGCATCTAGCATGCAATTCAGCCATCATTCTAATATTGTCATTACTTCGAACTTGGATAGAGTTTGCTGTAGCAAATTACTTAATATCTTTATCTTCATTAGGCATAACTTTCAATTTTAAAAGATCAACATCAGCAGCAAGACTATCAACCTTAGAAGCAAGAACATCAATTTACCAAGCTTTTCTTCAACAGATTTATTAAAAGCAGTGTGTGTACTAATAAATTCTTCAAGCATGAATTCAAGACCAGAGGGTGCACTCCTACTATTGTTGTAAGAATTACCATAAGAATTACCATAACCATTACCATTATTAGAAGGATATGGCCTATAGTTGTTACCAAAATTATTCCTATAGCATTGTTGTTGAAATTATTATTTTTAATGAAATTCACATCAACATGCTCTTCTTGAGCAACCAATGAAGCTAAAGGAACATTATTAGGATCAACATGAGATCTACCATTAACAAGCATAGACATAATAACATCAATCTTATCACTCAAAGAAGAGGTTTCTTCAACAGAATTTACCTTCTTACCTTGAGGAGTTCTTTCCGTATGCCATTCAGAGTAGTTGATCATCATATTATCAAGAAGCTTTGTTGCAGCACCCAAAGTGATGGACATAAAAGTACCTCTAGCAGCTGAATCCAATAGGTTCCTTGAAGAAAAATTCAATCATGCATAAAAGGTTTCGATGATCATCCAAGTAGTTAGTCCATGGGTGGGGCAATTCTTTACCAAAGATTTCATTCTCTCCCATGCTTGGGCAACATGTTCATTATCCAATTGCTTAAAATTCATAATGCTACTTCTCAAAGATATAATCTTAGCAGGAGGATAATATTTTCCAATAAAAGCATCTTTACATTTAGTCCATGAATCAATACTATTTTTAGGCAGAGATAGAAACCAATCTTTAGCTCTTCCTCTTAAGGAGAAAGGAAACAATTTCAGTTTTATAATATCCCCATTTATATCCTTATACTTTTGCATTTCACAAAGTTCAACAAAATTATTAAGATGGGCAGCAGCATCATCAGTACTAACACGAGAAAATTGCTCGCTCATAACAAGATTTAGTAAAGCAGGTTTAATTTCATAAAATTCTGCTGTAGTAGCAGGTGGAGCAATAGGAGTGCATATAAAATCATTATTATTTGTGCTAGTGAAATCACACAACTTAGTATTTTCAGGAGTATTCATTTTAGCAGTAATAAAAATAAACTAAACAAACCGAATTAAATAAAGTAAAACAAGTAACTAATTTTTTTGTGTTTTTGATATAAAGAAAGCAAACAAGACAGAAAATAAAATAAAGCAAGACAATAAACAAAGTAAAGAGATTGGGTGTGAGAGACTCCCCTTGCAGCGTGTCTTGATCTCCCCGGCAACGGCGCTAGAAAAGTATTTGATGGCGGTTGACGGGCTTGATGGAGTGTCTTGATTACTCCCCGGCAACGGCGCCAGAAAAGCTTGCTTCTTGCGTGAGGCAGCTCCTTGTGACGGTAAAGCACACGTCCGTTGGGAACCCCAAGAGGAAGGTATGATGAGTACAGCAGCGAGTTTTCCCTCAGTAAGAAACCAAGGTTTACCGAACCAGTAGGAGATGAAGGCCACGTGAAGGTTGTTGGTGAAGGAGTGTAGTGTGGCGCAACACCAGGGATTCCGGCGCCAACGTGGAACCTGCACAACACAATCAAAATACTTTGCCCCAACTTAACAGTGAGGTTGTCAATCTCACCGGCTTGCTGAAAACAAAGGATTAAACGTATGGTGTGGAGAATTATGTTCGCTTGTAGAAAACAACAAAGAACAATGATTGCAGTAGATTGTATTTCAGATGTAAAAGAATGGACCGGGGTCCACAGTTCACTAGTGGTGTCTCTCCAATAAGATAAATAGCATGTTGGGTGAACAAATTACAGTTGGGAAATTGACAAATAGAGATGCATATACATATCATGATGACTACTATGATATTTACTTAGGGCATTACGACAAAGAACATAGACCGCCATCCAGCATGCATCTATGCCTAAAAAGTCCACCTTCGGGTTAGCATCCGCACCCCTTCCAGTATTAAGTTGCAAACAACAGACAATTGCATTAAGTACTGCGCGTAATGTAATCAACACAAATATCCTTAGACAAAGCATTGATGTTTTATCCCTAGTGGCAACAGCACATCCACAACCTTAGAACTTTCTGTCACTGTCTCAGATTCAATGGAGGCATGAACCCACTATCGAGCATAAATACTCCCTCTTGGAGTCACAAGTATCAACTTGGCCAGAGCCTCTACTAGCAACGGAGAGCATGCAAGAACATAAATAACACATATATGATAGATCAATAATCAACTTGACATAGTATTCCATATTCATCGGATCCCAACAAACACAACATGTAGCATTACAAATAGATGATCCTGATCATGATAGGCAGCTCACAAGATCTAAACATGATAGCACAAGAGGAGAAGACAACCATCTAGCTACTGCTATGGACCCGTAGTCCAAGGATGAACTACTCACGCATCAGTCCGGAGGCGGGCATGGTGATGTAGAGCCCTCCGGTGATGATTCCCCTCTCCGGCAGGGTGCCGGAGGCGATCTTTAGAACCCCCCGAGATGGGGTTGACGGCGGCGGCGTCTCATTAACTTTTCTCGTATCGTGGCTCTCGGTACTAGGGTTTTCGCGATGGAAGGAATAAATAGGCGAAGGGGCGGAGTCGGGGGACGCCCGAGGGGCCCACCCCATATGGCGGCGCGGCCAGGGGTGGGGCCGCGCCCCCCTATGGTGTGGCCGCCTCGCGTCCCCTCTTCGTCTCCTCTTCAGTGTTCTGGAAGGCTCCGTGGAAAATAGGACCGTGGGCTTTTGTTTCGTCCAATTCCGAGAATATTTCCTGTGTAGGATTTCTGAAACCAAAAACAGCAAAAAACAGGAACTGGCACTGCGGCATCTTGTTAATAGGTTAGTCTCGGAAAATGCATAAAAACATTATAAAGTATGACTAAAACATGTTGGTATTGTCATAAAACTAGCATGGAACATAAGAAATTATAGATACGTTGGAGACGTATCAATCATCATCGTCAGAACTGTTTGAAAGCAAGGGTATCAATTACATGAAATGAAGAAGAATGGATGTAAAGGGGAAAACAGATACTCATAGGTCTAAGTCATCTTCGACAGCAAAAAAGCCTGTCGAACTCTTTGCGGCAGGAGGAGGCGATGCAGTCTCATTGACATCATCATCTCGTCCGCTAGGACTCGATTCAGCCGTCGTTATCAAATCTTCATTGATCCTCCTGCACCGCCTATCCCTGGTGAGAGCATCATCCTCGGGACCTTCGTCTCCTTGGACGTCGCTATCTGTTGGAGATATGCCCAAGAGGCAATCATAAAGTGGTTATTATATATCTTTATGTTTATGATAAATGTTTGCATACCATGCTATAATTGTATTAACCGAAACATTGATACATGTGTATTATGTAAACAACAAGGAGTCCCTAGTAAGCCTCTTGTATAACTAGCTTGTTGATTAATAGATGATCATAGTTTCATGATCATGAACATTGGATGTTATTAATAACAAGGTTATGTCATTAGATGAATGATGTAATGGACACACCCAATTAAGCGTAGCATATGATCACGTCATTAAGTTCAATTTGCTATAAGCTTTTGATACATAGTTACCTAGTCCTTCGACCATGAGATCTTGTAAATCACCTATATCGGAAGGGTGCTTTGATTACATCAAACGCCACAGCGTAAATGGGTGGTTATAAAGGTGGGATTAAGTATTCGGAAAGTATGAGTTGAGGCATATGGATCAAGAGTGGGATATTGTCCATCCCGATGACGGATAGATATACTCTGGGCCCTCTCTGTGGAATGTCGTCTGATTAGCTTGCAAGCATGTGAATGGTTCACAAGAGATGATATGCCACGGTACGAGTAAAGAGTACTTGTTGGAGACGAGGTTGAACAAGGTATAGAGATACCGATGATCAAACCTCGGACAAGTAAAATATCGCGTGACAAAGGGAATCGGTATCGTATGTAAATGGTTCAATCGATCACTAAGTTATCGTTGAATATGTGGGAGCCATTATGGATCTCCAGATCCCGCTATTGGTTATTGGTCGGAGAGAAGTCTCAACCATGTCTGCATAGTTCACGAACCGTAGGGTGACACACTTAAGGTTTGATGTCGTTTTAAGTAGATATGCAATATGGAATGGAGTTCGAAGTTTTGTTCGGAGTCTCGGATGGGATCCAAGACATCACAAGGAGGTCCAGAATGGTCCGGAGAATAAGATTCATATATAGGAAGTCATTTTCTAAGTTTGAAAATGATCCGGTGCATTTATGGAAGGTTCTAGAAGGTTCTAGAAAAGTCCGGAAGAAATCACCATGGAAGGTAGGGACTCCACCAAGCTTGGCCGGCCAGCCATAGGGAGGAGGAGTCCTAGGTGGAATCCACCTAAGGGGGCCGGCCACCCCACCAAAGGGAAAGGGGGAGTCCCACCTTGAGTAGGATTCACCCACAAGGAAGGTTTTTGAGTTGGACTCTTACTCGTTCTTTGGGCAACCCTAGATGTGTTCCACCTATATAATGAGGGACAAGGGGAGGGGGCCGGCCGCCACAACCACACCTTGGCCGCACCCCATAGAGACACCAAGGCCGGTGATGCGTGCAGTTAACACACGTCCGTTGGGAACCCCAAGAGGAAGGTGTGATGCATAGAGTAGCAAGTTTTCCCTCAGTAAGAAACCAAGGTTATCGAACCAGTAGGAGTCAAGGAACACGTGAAGGTTGTTGGTGACGGAGTGTAGTGCGGCGCAACACCAGGGATTCCGACGCCAACGTGGAACCTGCACAATACAATCAAAGTACTTTGCCCCAACGTAACAGCGAGGTTGTCAATCTCACCGGCTTGCTGAAAACAAAGGATTAACAGTATAGTGTGGAAGATAATGTTTGTTTGCGAAGAACAGTAAAGAACAAGTATTGCAGTAGATTGTATTTTAGATGTAAAGAATGGACCGGGGTCCACAGTTCACTAGTGGTGTCTCTCCCTGTAACATCCCAAATTTCAATAAAAGGAAGAAGAAGAATTCCAGAGATCCAAATTTGAGAACCAACAAAAACTTTTAAATTTGCATATAGTGCCCTGCATAGGACTTGTGCATTTTGAGTGATATGCCATGATGATTGTTATTTTGTGTATGTGATGAACTCTAAAACCCTAAAGTGATCAAGTGAAGATCACCAATCAAATAAATCAAAAAGAGAAAGAAATCAAATATAATTAAAACCCTAAAAACCCTAACATATGGCCTATGCCATTTTTGCAAATTTGATCCTAAACCCATTTGATCTCCACCATTATTTGCAATATGATATTAAAGAGTTAATACAACTTTGAGAATCAAAGAAATACCATTTAAACCAAATTCAAAAATCAAAACATGATCACATGAGATAATGGTCATTTTTGACTTTTATATTCTGGTCACCACTTTGAGCCTCTATATTTCAAGATTTCTAAACTAAACAAATTCAAATCTTTGCATGTCATCCAAGTACACAACAAGATGAACAACTTTTGTAAAGACCATCATACCAAATTCATTTTGGATCAAGAGTTATGATCAAGCAAAGATGAGACTTTGAAACATATGCAACATTCCCAATTTTCAAATTGTGATCAAACCAAGCCAAGTCTTGACCACCACCTGCCCTAGCATTGATCCCTGGACACCACCACACCTAGCCCATGCAAGAAACCATCATGGACACGGCCAGAACATGGCTGGCCATGGCCATGCCGGCCCCGTTCCACCTCGACGCCCACCCCTCTCTCCCTGCCACCCCAGCTCGAGCCACCTTGCCAAACGCGTCGCCGATGATCTCCTGAGATCGCCCGTACGCGCCATTGACCGAGAGGACAACGACACGACCCGGACGACGCGCGCCCAGTACGTTCCAGGTACGCCGCCAGCGGCATGGCGACGTCACCCGCGCACGGACGCGCGCGACACGGCCACGCGGCGTTCGCCGTACTTCGCCGTACCCCGACCACCTCCGCTCGCCCTGGTACCTCTCTCGCCACGCGTAGCCCGCCGGACATGATCGCGTCACCACCTAGCGCCTACGATCGCCGGCGAGGACGAGACCGCCCGCCACGGCCGCGACAGTACGCGCACGGCCCCGACCACCGTACGCGTCGCATTAACTCGCCGCGGATGCTCGCGGATTCGCCATACCCTCCCGATCGTCGTTGCATCACCGCCTAGCCCTCTAGCTCGCCGGAGACGCCGCGCCCACGACGACCAGCTCCCTGCCTCGCAGCACCCCCTCCCTCCTATAAATAGAGGCCTCCCCGGACCCAACCAAGCACACCACCATGACCACCTCTCACCACCGCTTCGCCTAGCACCGTTAGCCACCTCAATCATCGCCGGAGCAAGCCCAATCGGAAGATCGGAGCCGCGGAAGCTCTGCAGCAATCGCCGTCGATCCAGGCCTCCCCGAGTGACGCCACTGCTACAGGCCGCTTCGTCGTCGTCCACAACGTCACCAAGCACACTGCCCACCCTAGCTGGAGCCACGGTGAGCCCTCCGACCCCCTACCTGAGCCGCCGGCGAACTTCTCTCTCGCCGTCGAGGACGACGAGCGTGAGCCGTCGATCTGCGTTTTAATCCAACGCCTCACGTTAGCTCATACCGCTTCGGGCGTTAAGCGCCACTGACGGGTGGAGCCCCCTGTCAGGCAGCCCACGCATGCGTGGACGCGTGGTGGGCTGGCCTTGGGCCGTTTTAATCCAATTAGGCCCAACTGTGTTTCCCGCCGGCCTTTTTAATTCAAATCTCGTTTAATAAATTCAATTCAAATTCAATACTGGACCCAACTTTGAAAATTCATAGAATCTGTTTGGCTTGGCCAAATTTAACAAATTTTATATTGTTGGAAAGCCACAGAAAAATTCTACAACATGCCACTGGTTCCACCTCAAGATCTGTTGTAGAAATAAAATGATAAAAAGAAGAAGACAGGGACTTTTTCATATTCAAATAATTATTAAAAATCAACCAAAATAGATATTTAATTAATTCCAACTCCTATAGCTCACAATTGACTTACACTAATTGTTTCTGCAAGAAAATGGTGTGGTCACTTTGAATGATCATGCCCTAGTTTAATTAATGGACAATATGGCTAGTTTAGTTAAGTGATATTGTCCAAAACTATTATGTAAATCATATGAAGTATTATACTTCATTTAAATCTTGTCCCAAATGAATTCATGAGATGTTTGCACCCCTGGTCCAAACACTCTTATATGAAATACTTGGAGATTTAAATCATGTGTAGAATTCCTAAATGGTATGAGGTGATCTACCTCATTTAAATCATTTTCTCAAATGATGATAATGAATAGTTGACTTAGGTCAACATAAATTCATGTATGATTGTTTGAGAAATTAAATCTTAAGAAGATTTCAATGAGAGGAAATTATTCCTCAAGCATCCTATGGAAACTATCATTCACCTATGTAATGAGAGGAAATTATTTTTCCTCAAATAACACCACCAATGCACCCTAATTAAATTACTTGTGTGCTTAGCATAGTTTGTGTGAATATATGTGATGTTTGGAATAGCCATTGAATTAGTTAAGTGATTATACCTCGTATTCAAATTTAGACGCTAGCATCGGAGAATACCAAGAGGAAGAAGGATTCTACCAAGAGGAGGAAGAAGAGAACCTAGAGAACTACCAAGGCAAGCTAATACTCTTGCAAAGTGCAAAGCCCTCTTTGGGCAAGGCACCATGATTCTTATCTTTCTTAACACAAGCCTATCCTACTTTTACACCATACAAGTTTTACTTGTTGTGTTTCAAAGAGTTGATTTAAATTGGTCTAGGTGAATAAGAGTACTAGAGTAGCAAAGTTAGTCTCAAAGATAGCAAAGCAATGTAGCACCCCTCATGATTAGTGCTAGTACTAAAATACTAAAACTTGACTACTCTAGATGGGAACATATGACTTGTTGAATTTGAAACCTTGGAATGATGAGTCGTTCCATTGAATGATTTGAAGTTGAATGTGAACAAGAGAAGATAGTGATTTTTGATAAAACCCTGATATTGGTTTGAATGCGATACCTTTCCAATTTTAAGTACCCCCACAATACCTGATTATGGGTAGGGCTTAACTGGAAGTTTATACACTTTAGTATGGGTTCCCTCTGAGCACACATCATAGGGGTTATGCCGAGGCTGCCTCCGTTGTCGAGAAATGATGTGAATTGAGGTGAATTGTACGGCCAAGCCCTGTGCAGTTCCCAGGTTAACAGTTGGTTTTCACTGGGAGGCCAAGCTCATGGGGAGAGGTGCTCATACTAGGATGTGTAAGTGAAAGGTTATGGTTGATGATCCGCGTACTGTGTTACGATGATTCGGAGTTATTCCGACGGATGAAATCAAATGTTGTGGCACAAGTGTGCAACCTCTGCAGAGTGTAAATCTATTCGAATAGCCGTGTCCACGGTTACGGACGGTTGGAAAGGCCATACAGTTTCCGGTGTCAGATTTTGAAAATGTTGATGAAATGAATGGTGACTTGGTGAATTGTTGATTTACAACAAATGTTGTGGGAATGACACTAATGTTCCCACTTGAGTTAGTTAGCACATGATTAAATACTTGTGAACTAAAAATGTGGCTTATGCAAATTAAACTAGAGCTTAGCACCCTTACTCAAAGAGTTAGCACTTATTTTAGTGTTGGTTTGCAAGTACTTAAAGTACTTACGGCTTTGTCCCTGGCTATTCAAATGGCCAGAGTGTGACGATGAACAGAATTACCAAGACGATGACCAGCAGGACGCCTATGACAACTAGGAGCTTTCTGACGTCAAGCGTTGGCCTGTGGACTAGAGAGTCCCTTTATCTTTACGCTTCCGCTATGAACTTGTGTTTGTTCATTGATCGATAGATCAACTATTTGTGTAATATGGATCATGTGATTCAAGTTGTAAGACAATATGGTTTGTAATAAATGATGACTGTGATATTCGACTATTATGCCTCGCAACAACATTATCCTGGGATTGCGATGAATGACATAATAGGCATCTGGACTTAAAAATCCGGGTGTTGACACTCCCATAAGATAAATAGCATGTTGGGTGAACAAATTACAGTTGGGCAATTGAAAAAATAAAGAAGGCATAACAATGCACATACATATATCATGATGAGTACTATGAGATTTAATCAGGGCATTACGACAAAGTACATAGACCGCTATCTAGCATGCATCTATGCCTAAAAAGTCCACTTTCAGGTTATCATCCGAACCCCTTCCAGTATTAAGTTGCAAACAACAGACAATTGCATTAAGTATGGTGCGTAATGTAATCAACACAAATATCCTTAGACAAAGCATCAATGTTTTATCCCTAGTGGCAACAGCACATCCACAACCTTAGAACTTTCTGTCACTGTCCCAGATTCAATGGAGGCATGAACCCACTATCGAGCATAAATACTCCCTCTTGGAGTCACAAGTATCAACTTGGCCAGAGCCTCTACTAGCAACGGAGAGCATGCAAGAACATAAACAACACATCTATGATAGATTGATAATCAACTTGACATAGTATTCCATATTCATCGGATCCCAACAAACACAACATGTAGCATTACAAATAGATGATCCTGATCATGATAGGCAGCTCACAAGATCTAAACATGATAGCACAAGAGGAGAAGACAACCATCTAGCTACTGCTATGGACCCGTAGTCCAAGGATGAACTACTCACGCATCAGTCCGGAGGCGGGCATGGTGATGTAGAGCCCTCCGGTGATGATTCCCCTCTCCGGCAGGGTGCCGAAGGCGATCTTTAGAACCCCCCGAGATGGGGTTGGCGGAAGGGCAAAGTCGGAGGGCTGACAAGGGCCCCACCCCATAGGGCGCCGCGGGCCCCCCTTAGGCCGCGCAGCCCTATGGTGGCGGCACCTCGTCGCCCCACTTCGTAACCCTTTCGGTCGTCAGGAAGCTTCGTGGAAATATAAGACCCTGGGCGTTGATTTCGTCCAATTCCGAGAATATTTCCTTTGTAGGATTTCTGAAACCAAAAACAGCAGAAAACAGCAACTGGCTCTTCGGCATCTCGTCAATAGGTTAGTGCCGGAAAATGCATAATAATGACATAAAGTGTGTATAAAACATGTGAGTATCATCATAAAAGTAGCATGGAACATAAGAAATTATGGATACGTTTGAGACGTATCAAGCATCCCCAAGATTAGTTCCTACTCGCCCTCGAGTAGGTAAACGATAACAAGGATAATTTCTGAAGTGACATGCTATCATAATCTTGATCAATACTATTGTAAAGCATATGAGATGAATGCAGCGATTCGAAGCAATGGTAAAGACAATGATTAAACAACTGAATCATATAGCAAAGACTTTTCATGAATAGTACTTTCAAGACAAGCATCAATAAGTCTTGCATAAGAGTTAACTCATAAGCAATAAATTCTTAGTAGAAAGCTTTGAAGCAACACAAAGGAAGATATAAGTTTCAGCGGTTGCTTTCAACTTCAACATGTATATCTCATGGATAATTGTCAACATAAAGCAATATAACAAGTGTAATAGGTGAATATGTAAGAATCAATGCACACAGTTGACACAAGTGTTTGCTTCTAAGATAGAAAGAAGTAGGTAAACTGACTCAACAAAAAGTAAAAGAATGGCCCTTCGCAGAGGGAAGCATGGATTACTATTTTTGTGCTAGAGCTTTTCATTTTGAAAACATAGAAACAATTTTGTCAACGGTAGTAATAATTCATATGTGTTATGTATAAGACATCTTATAAGTTGCAAGCCTCATGCATAGAATACTAATAGTGCCCGCACCTTGTCCTAATTAGCTTGGATTAACATGGATTATCATTGCATAACATATGTTTCGACCAAGTGTCACAAAGGGGTACCTCTATGCCGCCTGTACAGAGGTCTAAGGAGAAAGTTCGCATTGGATTTCTCGCTTTTGATTATTCTCAACTTAGACATCCATACCGGGACAACATAGACAACAGATAATGGACTCCTCTTTTAATGCTTAAGCATTTAACAACAGATAATATTCTCATAAGAGATTGAGGATTTGTGTCCAAACTGAAACTTCCACCATGATTCATGGCTTTAGTTAGCGGCCCAATGTTCTTCTCTAACAATATGCATACTCAAACCATTTGATCATTAAAATCACCCTTACTTCAGACAAGACGAACATGCATAGCAACTCACATGATATTCAACAAAGGTGTAAAAGTTGATGGCGTCCCCAGAAACATGGTTACCGCTCAACAAGCAACTTATAAGAAATAAGATACATAGCAGCATATTCAATGTCACAATAGTTTTTAAGGCTATTTTCCCATGAGCTATGTATTGTAAAGGCAAAGAATAGAATTTTAAAGGTAGCACTCAAGTAATTTACTTTGGAATGGCAGAGAAATACCATGTAGTAGGTAGGTATGGTGGACACAAGTGGCATAGTTTTTGGCTCAAGGATTTGGATGCACGAGAAGTAATCCCTCTCAATACAAGGCTTAGGCTAGCAAGGTTGTTTGAAGCAAACTCAAGTATAAATGGGTACAGCAAAACTTACATAAGAACATATTGCAAGCATTATAAGACTCTACAGTATCTTCCTTGTTGTTCAAACACCTTAACCAGAAAATATCTATACTTAGAGAGACCAATCATGCAAACCAAATTTTAACAAGCTCTATGTAGTTCTTCATTAATAGGTGCAAAGTATATGATGCAAGAGCTTAAACATGATCTATATGAGCACAACAATTGCTAAGTATCAAATTATTCAAGACATTATACCAATTACCACATGAAGCATTTTCCGTTTCCAACCATATAACAATGAACGAAGCAGTTTTCAACCTTCGCCATGAACGTTAAAAGTAGCACTAAGAACACATGCGTTCATATGCAACAGCAGAGCGTGTATCTCTCCCACACAAAGAATGCTAGGATCCGATTGTATTCAAACAAAAACAAAAACAAACAGACGCTCCAAGTAAAGCACATAAGATGTGACTGAATAAAAATATAGTTTCACTAGAGGTGACCTGATAAGTTGTCGATCAAGAAGGGGATGCCTTGGGCATCCCCAAGCTTAGATGCTTGAGTCTTCTTGAAATATGCAGGGATGAACCACGGGGGCATCCCCAAGCTTAGACTTTTCACTCTTCTTGATCATATTGTATCATCCTCCTCTCTTGACCCTTGAAAACTTCCTCCACACCAAACTCGAAACAAACTCATTAGAGGGTTAGTGCATAATTGAAAATTCATATATTCAGAGTTGACATAATCATTCTTAACACTTCTGGACATTGCACAAAGCTACTGAAAATTAATGGAACAAAGAAATCCATCAAGCATAGCAAAACAGGCAATGCGAAATAAAAGGCAGAATCTGTCAAAACAGAACAGTCCGTAAAGACGAATTTTTCTGGGGCACTTAACTTGCTCAGATGAAAAAGCTAAAATTTAATTAAAGTTGTGTACATATCTGAGGATCACGCACGTAAATTGGCAGAATTTTATGAGTTTTCTACAGACGGGGCTGCTCAATTTCGTGACAGTAAGAAATCTGTTTATGCGCAGTAATCCAAATCTAGTATCAACATTACTATCAAAGACTTTACTTGGCACAACAATGCAATAAAATAAAGATAAGGAGAGGTTGCTACAGTAGTAAAAACTTCCAAGACTCAAATATAAAACAAAAGTGCAGAAGTAAAATAATGGGTTGTCTCCCATAAGCGCTTTTCTTTAACGCCTTTCAGCTAGGCACAGAAAGTGTGAATCAAGTAACATCAAGAGATGAAGCATCGACATCATAATTTGTTCTAATAATAGAATCATAAGGTAACTTCATTCTCTTTCTAGGGAAGTGTTCCATACCTTTCTTGAGAGGAAATTGATACTTAATATTCCCTTCCTTCATATCAATAGTAGCACCAACAGTTCGAAGAAAAGGTCTTCCCAATATGATGGGACAAGATGCATTGCATTCAATATCCAAGACAACAAAATCAACGGGGACAAGGTTATCGTAAACCATAATGCGAACATTATCAATCTGTTGGAGATATGCCCAAGAGGCAATAATAAATTAGTTATTGTTATATCTTAGTGTTCATGATAAATGTTTACATCCCATGCTATAATTGTATCAACCGAAACATTGGTACATGTGTGTTATGTAAACAACAAGGAGTCCCTAGTAAGCCTCTTGTATAACTAGCTTGTTGATTAATGAATGATCATGGTTTCGTGATCATGAACATTGGATGTTATTAATAACAAGGTTATGTCATTAGGTGAATGATATAATGGACACACACCCAAATGAGCGTAGCATAAGATCAAGTCATTAAGTTCAATTTGCTATAAGCTTTCGTACATAGTTGCCTAAGTCCTTCGACCATGAGATCATGTAAATCACTTACACCGGAAGGGTACTTTGATTACATCAAACGCCATTGCGTAAATTGGTGGTTATAAAGATGGGATTAAGTATTCGGAAAGTGTGAGTTGAGGCATATTGATCAATAGTGGGATTTGTCCATCCTAATGACGGATAGATATACTCTGGGCCCTCTCGGTGGAATGTCGTCTGATTAGCTTGCAAGCATATGATTGGATCATAAGAGATGACATACCACGGTACGAGTAAAGAGTACTTGTCGGTAACGAGGTTGAACAAGGTATGGAGATACTGATGATCGAACCTCGGACAAGTAAAATATCGCGAGACAAAGGGAATTGGCATCGTATGTAATTGGTTCAATCGATCACTAAGTCATCGTTGAATATGTGGGAGCCATTATGGATCTCCAGATCCCGCTATTGGTTATTGCTCGGAGAGGAGTCTCGACCATGTCTGCATTATTCACGAACCGTAGGGTGACGCGCTTAAGGTTCGATGTCGCATAAGTAGATTCGGAATATGAGATGGAGACCGAATGTTGTTCGGAGTCTCGGATGGGATCCAAGACATCACGAGGAGGACCGGAATTGTTCTGGAATAATTCTGCTGTTTTGTATTTCAAGAAAAGTTGTTCTGGAAACATTCTCGGAATTGGACGAAATAAAAACAGAAGTTCTTATTTTTCTGTCACGTAGACGGAGTCCAAAGGGGAGAAGGAGAAAGGCCAGGGGTGGGCCACACAACACCTCGGCGCGGCCCCCCCCAGGCCGCGCCAGGGTATTGTGTGGGCCCACCAGGCGCCGACACTAGATGGGTTTTGTGAAACCCTAACCCTAGTTCCCGACTATATATAGAGGGATAGTTTGGCCGGCCAAGGCTGCTCCGTACGCAACCCTAATTTGCCACCTCTCCTCCCTCCCAGTTTCTCCTGCTCCGGCTTAGGCGAAGCCCTGCAGGAATTCTTCTCCACCACCACCACCACGCCGTCGTGCTGCTGGGATTCCGTGGAGATCTACCACACCTCCGCTGCCCGTTGGAACGGGGAGAGGAAGGAGCTTCATCGACACTGTACGTGCGACCGAGTACGGAAGTGCTGCCGGATTGTAGCACTGGGGATGATCGTCTACACCAACAACGAGATCTAATCCCGTAGGCTTTGGAAATCTTCGAGGGTTAGTATCACATCCATCTCGTTGCTTCGATCTTGTAGATTAGATCTTGGGTGTTCCATAGATTAGATCTTGGATTTATTCGTCTTGCGGTAGGAAATTTTTTGTTTTCTATGCTACGAACCCCAACAGTGGTATCAGAACCATGTCTATGTATAGATCTGTTGCACGAGTAGAACACAATGGTTTTGTGGGCGTTGATGCTTTTGTTGCTTTGGTTTGTGCACTTTGCATCTTGCGGGATGGTGGGATGAAGCGGCCCGGGCTAACTTTACATGACCGCGTCTCATGAGACTTGCTCCACGCTTGACATGCAACTTGTATTGCATAAGTGGCTTTGCGGGTGTCTGTCTCTCCCACCATAGTGAAGATTCCAATTTGCACTTTCTATTGTCAACTCTAGTATCACCGTTGTGGTTGATGTTCATAGGTAGATTGGATCTCACTCGAAAACCCTAAACCACGTAAAATATGCAAACCAAATTAGAGGCGTCTAACTTGTTTTTGCAGGGTTTGGTGATGTGATATGGCCATGATGTGATGATGATTATATTTGATGTATGAGATGTTCATTGTTGTATTATGGCAACCGGCAGGAGCCTAATGGTTGTCTTTAATTTTTGTTAAGACCTGCGTGTCTATTCATCATGTAATAGCTTTATTTCAAGTAGTTTTTATAGTAGCTATAAGTGATGGACAACCATGAAGCGGTGCCATGGACCTTGGTGCAATGCTGGTGATGATGGAGATCATGCTCGTGTGTTTGGAGATGGAGATCAAAAGCACAAGAAGAAAGGCCATATCATATCACATATTATGAATTGCATGTGATGTTAATCCTTTATGCATCTTATCTTGCTTAGATCGCGACGGTATCATTATAAGATGATCCCTCACATTAATATCAAGATAATAAAGTGTTCTCCCCTCGTACGCACTGTTGCTACAGTTCGTCGTTTTGAAGCATCTCGTGATGATCGGATGTGATAGATTCTACGTTCACATACAACGGGTGTAAGCCATGTTTGCACACGCGGAATACTTGGGTTTGCTTGGCGAGCATAGCATGTACAGACATGGCCTCGGGACACAGGAAACCGAAAGGTTGAACACGAGTCATATGGATGATATGATCAACATGTTGATGTTCATCATTGAAGCTACATCATCTCACGTGATGATCGGTTTTGGTGTAGTGGATTTGGATCGTGTACAACTTAACAACCATGAGGGATGTTGTATTAAGTGGGAGTTCATTAGTAATTAGATTAAAACATGAACTAATTATCATGAACATAGTCTGAATAGTACTTTGAATTAAAGTTTGTAGAATTGGCATCCATTTTCTACCATACGCTAGTCTTGTAATTGAGATAGAAATATTGTTAAGTCTGACAAGTAACTTTACGGACTGGTACCGTATTGTTAAAGAATCAAGATATGATTAAGTACTAATGCAAACTTTTAGTAAACCTCACATTGATGATTCAAAGAGCAATGGTTTCAATTAGTACAAAATCATCTTGTCTCCGTGAAACTTGAAGTTCAAATCCGTTTGAAAAGTAAGGAGCTGAAAATTTTGTTTTCAGAAATAAGCGAGGTATGAGATATATGTGATATCTAAGACCTTATTGCAAGATGATAGAATATAATCTAGTGAGACTACAAAAACTCATAAGTTTCATGGGAATGTACGAAGGTTGAAGACGCTAGGCGTCCCGATCCTCCAACTAAGTTGGGCACTAATGATATTCGCATATCCATGAAGTAATCGTCCTTAGTATGCACCGTTGCTAAGACTCATCGTTTCGAAGCATCACGTGATGATCGGGTGTGATAGATTCTACGTGTGCATACAACGGGTGCAAGTCAGATTTGCACATGCGAATACTGAGGTTAAACTTTATGAGCCTAGCATGTACAGACATGGTCTCGGAAAGTCGTCATGATATGATGGATAAAATTTTGAGTGAAATTGTTCATCACATTAAAAGGTTACTAATAGTGAAATCTGGAACATTTGTCATGTGATGACCAACTTCAAAGTAAGAACCTCGAGGTTATTGGTATTTGACCAATGGACCTAAAAGTTATTGAAGGTGAAGTGTTTTCTGAGAATGGGGAAAGCTAAAAGAGAAACCACAAAAGATATTTTGGCAAAAAGAAAGAAAAAGACTAGAAAGTCTAGCTCAGATGTATATAGATGATATACATGTTATGGATGTATTCCTTGTTTGGTCACATAATAGAATTCTTGGGTATTTGTACCAGATTGGTTGGTATGAGATGTCATACAATACAACGCAATACAAGAATACGATGGCCTAAGTGACTGATAAGGAATACGGTAATAATGCACGTCTCGAACATAATAAAGTGTTATTATGTTTGTCGTTGGCATTCTACCTAGCCCTTAGAATTTATAATAAAGAACTTAATAAATTGTTATTTTGCTCTGGTCAAATGAAAACAATGAGTTGTTCAATTTATGACATTACTCCATGTACGATGGATAAGTTATTATAAATCTTAATGGTGAAACACACATACATAACACTGACGCTAAAATGGCATAAGGCTAATGATGTGAATTCCACTCATTAATGGAACCGCCATTTAGGTCATGTTAGAAAGGAACGCATGAAAGAACTCCATTTGAATGGAATTTTTGGAGTCATATGATTTTTGAATCATTTGGCGCTTGCAAATCTCTTCTAAAAGGAAATGACTTAAATGTCGTTCATAGGCCAAGAGTTGAACAGGCAACTGACTTAGTGGAAACATACATGATGATATATGTGGTTCACTAGGCATAGTTGTGTGCGGGAGATTCTTCTACTTCATGAAAACTTCCAACAATGAATTGAGTATATATATGTGGATATATTTGATAAGGAAGAAGTTTGAAACATTTTGAATGGATTCAGATAAATTTCAGCATGAAGTGGAAATCATCGTAATAGAAAAGTCAAATATCTATGATTAGATCATGGTGGAAATATTTGAATTACGAGTTCTAGCGAACATCTAAGAGAGTTATGAAATTGTTCTACAACTCACGTTTCTTGGAGTATCATAGAGATGATGAAGTATCCGAGATACGTATCCAAACCTTGTTGGATCAAAGATGAGATAAAATATTGATGCCATTATATTTTTAAGGATTATGCTTTAGAGACTACCACTCTTGCACTGAATAGAGCATCATCATGATCCGTTGAAATGACACCATACAAGTTATGGCATGGGTATAAACCCTAATAGTCCTTTCTTAAAATTTTGGTATAAGTAAATGAGTTTACAACCAAAACCAGATAAATGTCTTTGTTGGTTATCCCAAGAGAATGGATTGGGAATTCTTCCCACTATGAAGTAAAAGACAAAAGTGTTTGTTAATGTTACTTGTTTATTTCCAAGAAATTGTTTTCTAGCGAAGTATTTGAGTGGGAGGACAATAGAACTTGATAAGGTTTATGAACCTGAGCATAATGATCAGAGTAGCGCAGCATCGGAAATGGTTCCAGAAGTGGCTACGACAATCATGGCTCCCATGACTACAAAGTGTTTTAGCCATGGAGATTGAAGTACATATTGAACCTTGTAGGTATGGTTTACTTTGTGATCAAATAAATGATTTTTGGACAAAGGATTGATTTTGAACAATGATAAACCAACTGCAAACAAAGAAGTTATGATGGGCCCTGACTCCATTAAAATGGTTATGCGCCATAAAATCCAAGATAGATAAATACTTTTTGAAAGTAAATGGATCTATAAAATAGATGGACTTGGATGTAATATCCTTGAAGAAGCTTGACTTGTCAAAAAGTTGTTTACGACAAAGTTCAAAGAGTTGACTGCGAAAAGATTGGATCTTCCGTAGCAATGCTTATAGTCTATGTGGATTATTCTAGTAATCGCTACATATTTCTTTTATGAGATATGCTAGTAGGATGGCAAAGTACATTACTTAAAAGAAGTGTGTATTAAAGGTGTATACAAGATACAAACCAAGAGTTTTGCTGGTCCGTGGAATACTAGATAGGTATACGAACTTCAATTGGATGAAGTGAGTATCACAGAGTTGGAATCTTCACCGGATGAAATAGTCAAAGAGTTTTTGATTTCATCAGAAACGATGAAGATGCTTGCATTTGCAAGAAATTAAGTGGGAGCGCTAAGACATATTTATAATACTTTATGTAGATGACATATCGTTGATTATAAATAATGTAATTATATAATTGATTAAAAAGGTTTCATTGAGAATTAACTTCAATGAAAGGATATGGACTGAAATATATTTAGTGTCAAGATCTATGAAGATAGATTGAAACACATAATAAGTTTAAGTCAAAGTACATAGAATGGATATTGAAGTAGTTCAATATAGAAATATTAAGAAAAATATTCTTGTCATGTGAAGGTTTAACAACACTTGAGTGTATCTGACACTCAATGAATAAAAAACACATGAGTGACTTTAGATCACGAATAATATGTACAAAGTCAGATGTCCTGTGCTCTAAAAGGTTAAGAGCATATACCAGAATGATTCATGTGATGATCATTGGACAACAGTAAGAATATCCCTGAGTACTTTAGAAGAACCAAGGATATATATATATTTTATATGGGTAATGACAAACAAATCGCTGTAAAGTGTTGCACCGATATTAGTTTGGTCACATATAAAAGTAAAATTTCAAATCTCAAGTTAAAAGGGTAGCACAATGAGCTAGAGTATGTCTATGCTAGATTTAGATGAGTTCTAAATATTGTGACGGATTCTACAAACGAAGGCAGAGTATGTCATTGTTTTGACAATGACTGAGGATGTTAAGTCGAGGAGTTCTTGAGAACTTGGTGTAGTTCCGATAGTGTCAAAACTTTGAAGCTATATTGTGTATGACAATATTAGTGACTTATTTTCAGACCGCGGAATTAAGGTTCCACCAGAGGACTAAGCATATACAATTAATGCCGACTCATTTGGAAAATGAGTGATGCGTTGAGACGCAAATGAATTGCAAAATACATACGTTTCTGAACAGTCAGATCCGTTGACTAAAACCTCTCCCGTGAGCAAAACATGATAAAGCACTAGAAGGCCAAGGTGTTATATCTTTACAAATGTAAACTAGATTATTGACTCTAGTGCAAGTGGGAGACTGTTGGAGATATGCCCAAGAGGCAATAATAAATTAGTTATTGTTATATCTTAGTGTTCATGATAAATGTTTACATCCCATGCTATAATTGTATCAACCGAAACATTGGTACATGTGTGTTATGTAAACAACAAGGAGTCCCTAGTAAGCCTCTTGTATAACTAGCTTGTTGATTAATGGATGATCATGGTTTCGTGATCATGAACATTGGATGTTATTAATAACAAGGTTATGTCATTAGGTGAATGATATAATGGACACACACCCAAATGAGCGTAGCATGAGATCAAGTCATTAAGTTCAATTTGCTATAAGCTTTCGGTACATAGTTGCCTAAGTCCTTTGACCATGAGATCATGTAAATCACTTACACCGGAAGGGTACTTTGATTACATCAAACGCCATTGCGTAAATGGGTGGTTATAAAGATGGGATTAAGTATTCGGAAAGTGTGAGTTGAGGCATATGGATCAATAGTGGGATTTGTCCATCCTAATGACGGATAGATATACTCTGGGCCCTCTCGGTGGAATGTCGTCTGATTAGCTTGCAAGCATATGATTGGATCATAAGAGATGACATACCACGGTACGAGTAAAGAGTACTTGTCGGTAACGAGGTTGAACAAGGTATGGAGATACCGATGATCGAACCTCGGACAAGTAAAATATCGCGAGACAAAGGGAATTGGCATCGTATGTAATTGGTTCAATCGATCACTAAGTCATCGTTGAATATGTGGGAGCCATTATGGATCTCCAGATCCCGCTATTGGTTATTGCTCGGAGAGGAGTCTCGACCATGTCTGCATTATTCACGAACCGTAGGGTGACGCGCTTAAGGTTCGATGTCGCATAAGTAGATTCGGAATATGAGATGGAGACCGAATGTTGTTCGGAGTCTCGGATGGGATCCAAGACATCACGAGGAGGACCGGAATTGTTCTGGAAGAATTCTGCTGTTTTGTATTTCAAGAAAAGTTGTTCTGGAAACATTCTCGGAATTGGACGAAATAAAAACAGAAGTTCTTATTTTTCTGTCACGTAGATGGAGTCCAAAGGGGAGAAGGAGAAAGGCCAGGGGTGGGCCACACAACACCTCGGCGCGGGCCCCCCCAGGCCGCGCCAGGGTATTGTGTGGGCCCACCAGGCGCCGACACTAGATGGGTTTTATGAAACCCTAACCCTAGTTCCCGACTATATATAGAGGGATAGTTTGGTCGGCCAAGGCTGCTCCGTACGCAACCCTAATTTGCCACCTCTCCTCCCTCCCAGTTTCTCCTGCTCCGGCTTAGGCGAAGCCCTGCAGGAATTCTTCTCCACCACCACCACCACGCCGTCGTGCTGCTGGGATTCCGTGGAGATCTACCACACCTCCGCTGCCCGCTGGAGTGGGGAGAGGAAGGAGCTTCATCGACACCGTACGTGCGACCGAGTACGGAAGTGCTGCCGGATTGCAGCACTGGGGATTATCGTCTACACCAACAACGAGATCTAATCTCGTAGGCTTTGGAAATCTTCGAGGGTTAGTATCACATCAATCTCGTTGCTTCGATCTTGTAGATTGGATCTTGGGTGTTCCATAGATTAGATCTTGGATTTATTCGTCTTGCGGTAGAAATTTTTTGTTTTCCATGCTACGAACCCCATCACAATCCTCCCCAAAGGTTTCTTTATAGCATTATCAGCAAGATTAACATCCAAATAACAATTTTTCAATGGTGGCAAGTCAAGCATATCATAGATTTTCTTAGGCATAACAGAAATACTTGCACCAAGATCACATAAAGCATTACAATCAAAATCATTGACCCTCATCTTAATGATGGGCTCCCAACCATCTTCTAACTTCCTAGGAATAAAGTTTCAAGTTTTAGTTTATCTTCTCTAGCTTTTATGAGAGCATTTGTAATATGTTTTGTAAAGGCCAAATTTATAGCACTAGCATTAGGACTTCTAGCAAGTTTTTGTAAGAACTTTATAACTTCAGAGATGTGACAATCATCAAAATCTAAACTATTATGATCTACAGCAATGGGATCATTGTCCCCAATATTTTGAAAAATTTCAGCAGTTTTATCACAAACAGTTTCAAAGTAGCTTTAGCAGCTTGTGTAATTTTGCACGCTTTGCACTAGGAGTAGAAACATTGCCAACACCAATCATTTTACCATTGATAGTAGGAGGTGTAGCAAAATGTGAAGCATCAAAATTACTAGTGGTGGTAATAGTCCAAACTTTAGCTACATTATTCTCTCTAGCAAGTTTTTCGTTTTCTTCTCTTTCCCACCTAGCATGCAATTCAGCCATCAATCTAATATTTTCATTAATTCGAACTTGTATGGAGTTTGCTGTAGCAAATAACTTAGTATCTTTATCTTCATTAGGCATAACTTTCAATTTTAAAAGATCAACATCAGAGGCAAGACTATCAACCTTAGAAGGAAGAATATCAATTTTACCAAGCTTTTCTTCAACAGATTTATTGAACGCAGTTTGTGTACTAATAAATTCTTTAAGCATGGCTTCAAGACCAGAGGGTACATTCCTATTACTGTTGTAAGAATTACCATAACCATTACCATTATTAAAAGGATATGGCCTATAGTTGTTACCAGAATTATTTCTATAAGCATTGTTGTTGAAATTATTACTTTTAATGAAGTTCACATCAGCATTTTCTTCTTGAGCAACCAATGAAGCTAAAGGAACATTATTAAGATCAACATTAGATCTACCATTCACAAGCATAGACATAATCACATCAATCTTATCACTCAAGGAGGAGGTTTCTTCAACAGAATTTACCTTCTTACCTTGTGGAGCCCTTTCAGTGTGCCATTCAGAGTAGTTTATCATCATATCATCAAGAAGCTTTGTTGCCGCGCCTAAGGTGATGGACATAAAGGTACCTCCAGCAGCTGAATCCAATAGGTTCCGCGAAGAAAAATTTAATCCTGCATAGAAGGTTTGGATGATCATCCAAGTAGTTAGTCCATGGGTTGGGCAATTCTTCACCAAAGATTTCATTCTTTCCCATGCTTAAGCAACATGTTCATTATCCAATTGCTTAAAATTCATTATGCTACTTCTCAAAGATATAATTTTAGCAGGAGGATAATATCTACCAATGAAAGCATCTTTACATTTAGTCCATGAATCAATACTATTCTTAGGCAAAGATAGCAACCAATCTTTAGCTCTTCCTCTTAAGGAGAAAGGAAACAATTTCAATTTTATAATGTCACCATCTACATCCTTATACTTTTGCATTTCACAAAGTTCAACAAAATTATTAAGATGGGCAGCAGCATCATCAGAACTAACACCAGAAAATTGCTCTCTCATGACAAGATTTAGTAAAGCAGGTTTAATTTCAAAAAATTCTGCTGCAGAGTGGTGGAGCAATAGGTGTGCATAGGAAATCATTATTATTTGTGCTAGTGAAGTCACACAACTTAGTGTTTTCAGGAGTATTCATTTTAACAGTAGTAAATAAAGCAAACTAAACAAAGTAAATGCAAGTATCTAATTTTTTTGTGTTTTTAATATAGAGAACGCAAACAAGACAGTAAATAAAGTAAAACTAGTAACTAATTTTTTTGTATTTTTGATATAGAGAACAAACAAAGCAGTAAATAAAGTAAAGTAAAGCAAGACAAAAACAAAGTAAAGAGATTGGATGTGGGAGACTCCCCTTGCAGCGAGTCTTGATCTCCCCGGCAACGGCACCAGAAAAAGAGCTTGATGCGTGCAGTTAACACACGTCCGTTGGGAACCCCAAGAGGAAGGTGTGATGCATACAGTAGCAAGTTTTCCCTCAGTAAGAAACCAAGGTTATCGAACCAGTAGGAGTCAAGGAACACGTGAAGGTTGTTGGTGACGGAGTGTAGTGCGGCGCAACACCAGGGATTCCGGCGCCAACGTGGAACCTGCACAACACAATCAAAGTACTTTGCCCCAACGTAACAGTGAGGTTGTCAATCTCACCGGCTTGCTGAAAACAAAGGATTAACCGTATAGTGTGGAAGATGATGTTTGTTTGCGAAGAACAGTAAACAACAAGTATTGCAGTAGATTGTATTTCAGATGTAAAGAATGGACCGGGGTCCACAGTTCACTAGTGGTGTCTCTAACATAAGATAAATAGCATGTTGGGTGAACAAATTACAGTTGGGAAATTGACAAATAAAGAAGGCATAACAATGCACATACATATATCATGATGAGTACTATGAGATTTAATAAGGGCATTACGACAAAGTACATAGACCGCTATCCAGCATGCATCTATGCCTAAAAAGTCCACTTTCAGGTTATCATCCGAACCCCTTCCAGTATTAAGTTGCAAACAACAGACAATTGCATTAAGTATGGTGCGTAATGTAATCAACACAAATATCCTTAGACAAAGCATCGATGTTTTATCCCTAGTGGCAACAGCACATCCACAACCTTAGAACTTTCTGTCACTGTCCCAGATTCAATGGAGGCACAAACCCACTATCGAGCATAAATACTCCCTCTTGGAGTCACAAGTATCAACTTGGCCAGAGCCTCTACTAGCAACAGAGAGCATGCAAGAACATAAACAACACATATATGATAGATTGATAATCAACTTGACATAGTATTCCATATTCATCGGATCCCAACAAACACAACATGTAGCATTACAAATAGATGATCTTGATCATGATAGGCAGCTCACAAGATCTAACATGATAGCACAATGAGGAGAAGACAACCATCTAGCTACTGTTATGGACCCACAGTCCAGGGGTGGACTACTCACACATCAATCCGGAGGTGATCATGGCGATGAAGAGTCCTTCGGGAGATGATTCCCCTCTCCGGCAGGGTGCCGGAGGCGATCTCCTGAATCCCCCGAGATGGGATTGGCGGCGGCTGCGTCTCTGGAAGTATTTCCGTATCGTTGCTCTCTTGTTGGAGATATGCCCAAGAGGCAATAATAAAATGGTTATTATAATATATCTTTGAGTTTATGATAATGTTTGCATACCATGCTATAATTGTATTAACTGAAACATTGATACATGTGTGTTATGTAAACAACAAGGAGTCCCTAGTAAGCCTTTTGTATAACTAGCTTGTTGATTAATGGATGATCATGGTTTCGTGATCATGAACATTGGATGTCATTAATAACAAGGTTATGTCATTAGGTGAATGATATAATGGACATACACCCAAATGAGCGTAGCATAAGATCAAGTCATTAAGTTCAATTTGCTATAAGCTTTCGGTACAAAGTTGCCTAAGTCCTTTGACCATGAGATCATGTAAATCACTTACACCGGAAGGGTACTTTGATTACATCAAACGCCATTGCGTAAATGGGTGGTTATAAAGATGGGATTAAGTATTCGGAAAGTGTGAGTTGAAGCATATGGATCAATAGTGGGATTTGTCCATCCTGATGACGGATAGATATACTCTGGGCCCTCTCGATGGAATGTCGTATGATTAGCTTGCAAGCATATGATTGGAGCATAGCTTGCAAGCGTACGAGTAAAGAGTACTTGTCGGTAACGAGGTTGAACAAGGTATGGAGATACCGATGATCGAACCTCGGACAAGTAAAATATCGCGTGACAAAGGGAATCGGCATCGTATGTAAATGGTTCAATCGATCACTAAGTCATCGTTGAATATGTGGGAGCCATTATGGATCTCCAGATCCCGCTATTGGTTATTGCTCGAAGAGGAGTCTCGACCATGTATGCATAGTTCGCGAACCGTAGGGTGACGCGCTTAAAGTTCGATGTCGCATAAGTAGATTTGGAATATGGTATGGAGACAAAGTTTGTTCGGAGTCTCGGATGGGATCCAGGATATCACGAGGAGGTCCGGAATGGTCCGGAGAATAAGATTCATATAAGGAAAGTTGATTTCTAGGTTTCGGAAAAGTTCGGGATTTTTCCGGTGAAAGACCGGGAAGGTTCTAGAAGGTTCCGGGGGTCCCACCAGTGGGCCCATGACCCTAGGAGGCCTAGCATGGGCCGAGGGGATGCTCCCTAGCCTAATGGGCCAGGGGCACCTGCCCCTCAAGGCCCAGGCCGGCCAACCCTAGGGTTTTCCCCAAAATCCTAGGGGGATCAACTTGGGGGGGAAGAATTCCCCCTCCCCCCTTTGGCCGCCGGCCCTAGATGGGTTTGGGGCTTTGGGGGGCCACCCAAACCGACCCCCCCTATATAAAGAGGGGAGGGGGCAGGGTGGGTTACCCCTTCAGACCTAGATCTGGCCGCCCCCCTCTCTCCTCCATAGTGTTGTACCGGCTTGGCGAAGCCCTGCAGTTTTTCTCCTCCACCACCACCACCACGCCGTCGTGCTGCTGGGATTCCGTGGAGATCTACCACACCTCCGCTGCCCGCTGGAATGGGGAGAGGAAGGGCTTCATCGACACCGCACGCGCGACCGAGTACGGAAGTGCTGCCGGATTGCAGCACTAGGAATGATCGTCTACACCAACAACGAGATCTAATCTCGTAGGCTTTGGAAATCTTTGAGGGTTAGTCTCACATCAATCTCGTTGCTTCGATCTTGTAGATTAGATCTTGGGTGTTCCATAGATTAGATCTTGGATTTATTCGTCTTGCGGTAGGAAATTTTTTGTTTTCTATGCTACGAACCCCAACAGTGGTATCAGAGCCATGTCTATGTATAGATCTTTTGCACGAGTAGAACACAATGGTTTTGTGGGCGTTGATGCTTTTGTTGCTTTGGTTTGTGCACTTTGCATCTTGCGGGATGGTGGGATGAAGCGGCCCGGGCTAACTTTACATGACCGCGTCTCATGAGACTTGCTCCACGCTTGACATGCAACTTGTATTGCATAAGTGGCTTTGCGGGTGTCTGTCTCTCCCACCATAGTGAAGATTCCAATTTGCACTTTCTATTGTCAACTCTAGTATCACCGTTGTGGTTGATGTTCGTAGGTAGATTGGATCTCACTCGAAAACCCTAATACACGTAAAATATGCAAACCAAATTAGAGGCGTCTAACTTGTTTTTGCAGGGTTTGGTGATGTGATATGGCCATGATGTGATGATGATTATATTTGATGTATGAGATGTTCATTGTTGTATTATGGCAACCGGCAGGAGCCTAATGGTTGTCTTTAATTTTTGTTAAGACCTGCGTGTCTATTCATCATGTAATAGCTTTATTTCAAGTAGTTGTTATAGTAGCTATAAGTGATGGACAACCATGAAGCGGTGCCATGGACCTTGGTGCAATGCTGGTGATGATGGAGATCATGCTCATGTGCTTTGGAGATGGAGATCAAAAGCACAAGAAGAAAGGCCATATCATATCACATATTATGAATTGCATGTGATGTTAATCCTTTATGCATCTTATCTTGCTTAGATCGCGACGGTAGCATTATAAGATGATCCCTCACATTAATATCAAGATAATAAAGTGTTCTCCCCTCGTATGCACCGTTGCTACAGTTCGTCGTCTCGAAACATCTCGTGATGATCGGATGTGATAGATTCTACGTTCACATACAACGGGTGTAAGCCATGTTGCACACGTGGAAATACTTGGGTTTGCTTGGCGAGCCTAGCATGTACAGACATGGCCTCGGGACAACGGAAACCGAAAGGTTGAACACGAGTCATATGAATGATATGATCAACATGTTGATGTTCACCATTGAAGCTACATCATCTCACGTGATGATCGGTTTTGGTGTAGTGGATTTGGATCGTGTACCACTTAACAACCATGAGGGATGTTGTATTAAGTGGGAGTTCATTAGTAATTAGATTAAAACATGAACTAATTATCATGAACATAGTCTAAATAGTATTTTGAATTAAAGTTTGTAGAATTGGCATCCGTTTTCTACCATACGCTAGTCTTGTAATTGAGATAGAAATATTGTTAAGTCTGACAAGTAACTTTACGGACTGGTGCCGTATTATTAAAGAATCAAGATATGATTAAGTCCTAATGCAAACTTTTAGTAAACCTCACATTGATGATTCAAAGAGCAATGGTTTCAATTAGTACCAAATCATCTTGTCTCCGTGAAACTTGAAGTTCAAATACGTTTGAAAAGTAAGGAGCTGGAAATTTTGTTTTCAGAAATAAGCAAGGTATGAGATATGTGTGATATCTAAGACCCTATTGCAAGATGATAGAATATAATTTAGTGAGACTACATAAACTCATAAGTTTTATGGGAATGTACGAAGGTTGAAGACGCTAGGCGTCTCGATCCTCCAACTAGTTGGGCACTAACGATATTCACATATCCATGAAGTGATCGTCCTTAGTATGCACTGTTGCTAAGACTCGTCGTTTCAAAGCATCACGTGATGATCGGGTGTTATAGACTCTACGTGTGCATACAACGGGTGCAAGCCAGATTTGCACATGCGAATACTAAGGTTAAACTTTACGAGCCTAGCATGTACAGACATGGTCTCAGAAAGTCGTCATGATTTGATGGATAAAATTTTGAGTGAAACTGTTCATCACATTAAAAGGTTACTAATAGTGAAATCTGGAACATTTGTCATGTGATGACCAACTTCAAAGTAAGAACCTCGAGGTTATTGGTATTTGACCAATGGACCTAAAAGTTATTGAAGGTGAAGTGTTTTCTGAGAATGGGGAAAGCTAAAAGAGAAACTACAAAAGATATTTTGGCAGAAAGAAAGAAAAAGACTAGAAAGTCTAGCTCAGGTGTATATAGATGATATACATGTTATGGATGTATTCCTTGTTTGGTCACATAATAAAATTCTTGGGTATTTGTACCAGATTGGTTGGTATGAGATGTCATACAATACAACGCAATACAAGAATACGATGGCCTAAGTGACTGATAAGGAATATGGTAATAATGCACGTCTGGAACATAATAAAGTGTTATTATGTTTGTCGTTGGCATTCTGCCTAGCCCTTAGAATTTATAATAAAGAACTTAATAAATTGTTATTTTTCTCTGGTCAAATGAAAACAATAAGTTGTTCAAATTATGACATTACTCCATGTACGATGGATAAGTTATTATAAATCTCAATGGTGAAACACACATACATAACACTGACGCTAAAATGCCATAAGGCAAATGATGTGAATTCCACTCATTAATGGAACCGCCATTTAGGTCATGTTAGAAAGGAACGCATGAAAGAACTCCATTTGAATGGAATTTTTGGAGTCATATGATTTTTGAATCATTTGGCGCTTGCAAATCTCTTCTAAAAGGAAATGACTTAAATACCGTTCATAGGCCAAGAGTTGAACGGGCAACTAACTTAGTGGAAACATACATGATGATATATGTGGTTCACTAGGCATAGTTGTGTGCGGGAGATTCTTCTACTTCATGAAAACTTCCAACAATGAATTGAGTATATATATGTGGATATATTTGATAAGGAAGAAGTTTGAAACATTTTGAATGGATTCAGATAAATTTTAGCATGAAGTGGAAATCATCGTAATAGAAAAGTCAAATATCTATGATTGGATCATGGCGGAAATATTTGAATTACGAGTTTTAGCGAGCATCTAAGAGAGTTATAAAGTTGTTCTACAACTCACGTTTCTTGGGGTATCATAGTGATGACGAAGTATCCGAAAGACGTATCCAAACCTTGTTGGATCAAAGATGAGATAAAATATTGATGCCATTATATTTTTATGGATTATGCTTTCGAGACTACCGCTTTTACACTAAATAGAGCATCATCATAATCCGTTGAAATGACACCATATGAGTTATGGCATGGGTATAAACCCTAATAGTCCTTTCTTAAATTTTGGTATGTGTAGCATAAGTAAATAAGTTTACAACCAAAATCGTATGAATGTCTTTGTTGGTTATCCCAGAGAACAAATTGGGAATTCTTTCCACTATGAAGTAAAAGACAAAAGTGTTTGTTAATGTTACTTACTTATTCAAAGAAATTGTTTCTAGCGAACTATTTGAGTGGGAGGACAATGGAGCTTGATAAGGTTCATGAACCTGAGCATGATGATCAGAGTAGCACAACATCGGAAATGGTTCCGGAAGCAGCTACATAGATCATGGCTCCCATGTCTATAAAGTGTTATAGTCATGGAGATCAAAATACTTATTGAACCTTGTAGATGTGGTTTATTTTGTGATCAAATAAATGATTTGTGGACAAAGGATTGTTTTTGAACAATGATAAACCGACTACATACAAAGAAGTTGTGATGGGCCCTGACTCCGTTAAAATGGCTATGCGCCATGAAATCCAAGATAGATGAATGCTTTTTGAAAGTAAATGGATCTATAAAATAGATGGACTTGGATGGAATATCCTTAAAGAAGCTTGACTTATCGAAAAGTTGTTTATGACAAAGTTCAAAGAGTTGACTACGATAAGATTAGATCTTCCGTGGCAATGCTTATAGTCTGCGTGGATTATTCTAGTAATCGCTACATATTTCTTTTAAGAGATATGATAGTAGGATGGCAGAAATACATTCCTTACCAGAAGTATGTATGAAGGATGTATACTAGATACAACCAAGAGGTTTTGCTAGTCCGTGGAATACTAGATAGGTATACGAACTTCAATTGGATGAAGTGAGTATCGCGGAGTTGGAATCTTTACCGGATGAAATAGTCAAAGAGTTTTTGATTTCATCAGAAACGATGAAGATGCTTGCATTTGCAAGAAATTAAGTGGGAGCGCTGAGACATATTTGTAATACTTTATGTAGATGACATATCGTTGATTATAAATAATGTAATTATATAATTGATTAAAAAGGTTTCATTGAGAATTAACTTCAATGAAAAGATATGGACTGAAACATATTTAGTGTCAAGATCTATGAAGATAGATTGAAACACATAATAAGTTTAAGTCAAAGTACATAGAATGGATATTGAAGTGGTTCAATATTAAGAAGGTGTTCTTTTCATGTGAAGGTTTAACAAGACTTGAGTGTATTTGACACTAGATGAGTAAAACCACATGAGTGATTTTAGATCACGAGTAATATGTACAAAGTCAGATGTCATGTGCTCTAAAGTGTTACGAGCATATACCAGAATGATTCATGTAATGCTCATTGGACAACAGTAAGAATATCCCTGAGTGCTTTAGAAGAACCAAGGATATATATAGTTTTATATGGGTAATGACAAACAAATCGCTGTAAAGTGTTGCACCAATATTAGTTTGGTCACATATAAAATAAAATTTAATAAGGGCATTACGACAAAGTACATAGACCGCTATCCAGCATGCATCTATGCCTAAAAAGTCCACTTTCAGGTTATCATCCGAACCCCTTCCAATATTAAGTTGCAAACAACAGACAATTGCATTAAGTATGGTGCGTAATGTAATCAACACAAATATCCTTAGACAAAGCATCGATGTTTTATCCCTAGTGGCAACAGCACATCCAAAACCTTAGAACTTTCTCACATCGTCCTGCATTCAATGGAGGCATGAACCCACTATCGAGCATAAATACTCCCTCTTGGAGTCACAAGTATCAACTTGGCCAGAGCCTCTACTAGCAACGGAGAGCATGCAATAACATAAACAACACATATATGATAGATTGATAATCAACTTGACATAGTATTTCATATTCATCGGATCCCAACAAACACAACATGTAGCATTACAAATAGATGATCTTGATCATGATAGGCAGCTCACAAGATCTAACATGATAGCACAATGAGGAGAAGACAACCATCTAGCTACTGTTATGGACCCACAGTCCAGGGGTGGACTACTCACACATCAATCCGGAGGCGATCATGGCGATGAAGAGTCCTCCGGGAGATGATTCCCCTCTCCGGCAGGGTGCCGGAGGCGATCTCCTGAATCCCTCGAGATGGGATTGGCGGCGGCTGCGTCTCTGGAAGTATTTCCGTATCGTGGCTCTCGTGTTGGAGATATGCCCAAGAGGCAATAATAAAATCGTTATTATAATATATCTTTGAGTTTATGATAATGTTTGCATACCATGCTATAATTGTATTAACTGAAACATTGATACATGTGTGTTATGTAAACAACAAGGAATCCCTAGTAAGCCTTTTGTATAACTAGCTTGTTGATTAATGGATGATCATGGTTTCGTGATCATGAACATTGGATGTCATTAATAACAAGGTTATGTCATTAGGTGAATGATATAATGGACATACACCCAAATGAGCGTAGCATAAGATCAAGTCATTAAGTTCAATTTGCTATAAGCTTTCGGTACATAGTTGCCTAAGTCCTTCGACCATGAGATCATGTAAATCACTTACACCGGAAGGGTACTTTGATTACATCAAACGCCATTGCGTAAATGGGTGGTTATAAAGATGGGATTAAGTATTCGGAAAGTGTGAGTTGAAGCATATGGATCAATAGTGGGATTTGTCCATCCTGATGACGGATAGATATACTCTGGGCCCTCTCGATGGAATGTCGTCTGATTAGCTTGCAAGCATATGATTGGATCATAAGAGATGACATACCGTGGTACGAGTAAAGAGTACTTGTCGGTAACGAGGTTGAACAAGGTATGGAGATACCGATGATCGAACCTCGGACAAGTAAAATATCGCGTGACAAAGGGAATCGGCATCGTATGTAAATGGTTCAATCGATCACTAAGTCATCTTTGAATATGTGGGAGCCATTATGGATCTCCAGATCCCGCAATTGGTTATTGCTCGGAGAGGAGTCTCGACCATGTATGCATAGTTCGCGAACCGTAGGGTGACGCGCTTAAGGTTCGATGTCGCATAAGTAGATTTGGAATATGGTATGGAGACGAAGTTTGTTCGGAGTCTCGGATGGGATCCAGGACATCACGAGGAGGTCCGGAATGGTCCGGAGAATAAGATTCAAATAAGGAAAGTTGATTTCTAGGTTTCGGAAAAGTTCGGGATTTTTCCAGTGAAAGACCGGGAAGGTTCTAGAAGGTTCCGGGGGTCCCACCAGTGGGCCCAAGACCCTAGGAGGCCTAGAATGGGCCGAGGGGATGCTCCCTAGCCTAATGGGCCAGGGGCACCTACCCCTCAAGGCCCAGGCCGGCCAACCCTAGGGTTTTCCCCAAAACCCTAGGGGGGATCAACTTGGGGGGGAAGAATTCCCCCTCCCCCCTTTGGCCGCCGGCCCTAGATGGGTTTGGGGCTTTGGGGGGCCACCCAAACCGACCTCCCCCCCTATATAAAGAGGGGAGGGGGTAGGGGGGGTTCACCCCTTCAGACCTAGCTCTGGCCGCCCCCCTCTCTCCTCCATAGTGCTGTACCGGCTTGGCGAAGCCCTGCAGTTTTTCTCTTCCACCACCACCACCACGCCGTCGTGCTGCTGGGATTCCGTGGAGATCTACCACACCTCCGCTGCCCGCTGGAACGGGGAGAGGAAGGGCTTCATCGACACCGTACGCGCGACCGAGTACGGAAGTGCTGCCGGATTGCAGCACTGGGGATGATCGTCTACACCAACAACGAGATCTAATCTCGTAGGCTTTGGAAATCTTCGAGGGTTAGTCTCACATCAATCTCGTTGCTTCGATCTTGTAGATTAGATCTTGGGTGTTCCATAGATTAGATCTTGGATTTATTCGTCTTGCGGTAGGAAATTTTTTGTTTTCTATGCTACGAACCCCAACATCTCGGTACAGGGGGTTTCGCGACGAAGGCTTTAAGTAGGCGGAAGGGCAGAGTCGGAGGGCTGATGAGGGCCCCACCCCATAGGGCGGCACGGGCCCCCCTTAGGCCGCGCGGCCCTATGGTGGCGGCGCCTCGTCGCCCCACTTCGTAACCCTTTCGGTCTTCTGGAAGCTTCGTGGAAATATAAGACCCTGGGCCTTGATTTCGTCCAATTCCTAGAATATTTCCTTTGTAGGATTTCTGAAACCAAAAACAGCAACTGGCTCTTCGGCATCTCGTCAATAGGTTAGTGCCGGAAAATGCATAATAATGACATAAAGTGTGTATAAAACATGTGAGTATCATCATAAAAGTAGCATGGAACATAAGAAATTATGGATACGTTTGAGACGTATCAGCCGGCGCCCCCCTCTCCCCAAACCCTAGCCGCCCCTCCTCCTCATACACCTCTAGTAGCGCTTAGGCGAAGCCCTGCCGGAGTTCTCCATCACCACCGCCACCACGCCATCGTGTTGTCGGGATTCCGAGGAGGATCTACTATTTCCGTTGCCCGCTGGAACGGGGAGAAGGACGTCGTCATCAACACCGAATGTGTGACCGAGTACGAAGGTGCTGCCCGACTGTGGCACCGTCAAGATCTTCTACGCGCTTTTGAAAGCGGCAAGTGATCATCTTCTGCAACAACGAGATCTAATCTCGTGGGCTTTGGAAATCTTCGAGGGTTAGTCTCATGATCTTCTCGTTGCTACCATCTTCTAGATTGCATCTTGTCTTGTTATTCGTTCTTGCGGTAGGAAATTTTTTGTTTTCTATGCTACGAATCCCATCAGTGGTATCAGAGCAGTGTCTATGCATAGATTGGTTGCACGAGTAGAACACAATTGTTTTGTGGGCGTTGATGCTTTGTTGTCTTTAGTTCGTGTACTTTGCATCTTGCGGCATGGTGGGATGAAGCGGCTCGGGCTAACTTTACATGCCGCGTTCATGAGATTTGCTCCACGCTCGACATGCAACTTGTATTGCATAAGTGGCTTTGCGGGTGTCTGTCTCTCCCACCATAGTGAAGATTCAATTTACTCTTTCTACTGACAACACTAGTATCACCGTTGTGGTTCATGTTCGTAGGTAGATTGGATCTTACTCGAAAACCCTAAACCACGTAAAATATGCAAACCAAATTAGAAGCGTCTAACTTGTTTTTGCAGGGTTTGGTGATGTGATATGGCCATGATGTGATGATGAATATGTATGAGATGATCATTATTGTATTGTGGCAACCGGCAGGAGCCTTATGGTTGTCTTTAAATTTCATGTTGATGTATTATTTCAAAGTAGTTGTAATAGTTGCTACATGGGAGAACAACCATGAAGACGGCGCCATTGACCTTGACGCTACGCCGACGATGATGGAGATCATGCCTGTTGATGATGGAGATCATGTCCGTGCTTTGGAGATGAAGATCAAAGGCGCAAAGACAAAAGGGTCATATCATAATTGCATGTGATGTTAATCCTTTTATGCATCTTATATTGCTTAGATCGCGACGGTAGCATTATAAGACTATCCCTCTCACTTATCAAGATAATAAAGTGTTCATCCTTAGTATGCACCGTTGCTAAGACTTGTTGTTTCGAAGCATCACATGATGATCGGGTGTGATAGATTCTACATGTGCATACAACGGGTGCAAGCCAGTTTTGCACACGCGGATACTAAGGTTGCCTTGACGAGCCTAGCATGTACAGACATGGTCTCGGAACACGGGATACCGAAAGGTAGAGCATGAGTCATATGATTGATATGATGAACACTTTGAGTGTTCGCCTTTGAAGTTACATCTTGTCTCGTGATGATCGGACTTGGTGTAGTGGATTTGGTTCGTGTGATCACTAAGACAATGCGAGGGATATTGTTTTGAGTGGGAGTTCACCTAGTTTAATTTTGTAGAATTAAAATTTGAACTCAATTTGTCATAAACTTAGTCTAAACTCTTTGCAAATATGTTGTAGATCATGGCGTCCCCATCAATCAATTTTAACCAGTTCCTAGAGAAAGAAAAGCTTAAAAGCAATGGTAGCAACTTCACCGACTGGTTCCGTCATGTGAGGATCTTCCTCAATGGCGGAAATCTGCAATATGTGCTCGAAGCACCGCTAGGTCCCCCAACACCACCTGCAGTATCTGAGGATGTAAAGAATGTTTACGAGACTCGGGTGACTCGGTACTCTCAAGTTCAGTGTGTAATCCTGTGCAGCCTAGAGGCGGAGCTCCAAAAGCGTTTTGAGCACCACGAACCTTATGAGCTGGTCAATGAGTTGAAAACTATCTTTCAAACTCATGCGGCCGTGGAAAGCTATGAGGCCTCGAAACACTTCTTTGGATGTATGATGGAAGAGGGCAGCTCCGTTAGTGAGCACGTGCTCGCTATGTCCGGGCATGCGAAGAAGCTCAGTGACTTGGGGATAGTGATTCCTAACCAGCTGGGTATTCATCGTGTCCTCCAATCACTGCCACCAAGTTACAAGAACTTCGTGATGAACTACAACATGCAGAACATGAACAAGGAGTTACCTGAACTCTTCTCCATGCTAAAATCTATTGAGATTGAGATACAGAAAGAGCACCAAGTGTTGATGGTCAACAAGACCACCAGTTTCAAAAAGCAAGGCAAACCAAAGAAGGGCAACTTCAAGAAGGGCGGCAAGAAAGCTGCTGCGCCTCCTGAGAAGCCTAAGGATGGCCCTAAACCTGATACTGAGTGCTATTACTGCAAAGGGAAGGGGCACTGGAAGCGTAATTTGCCCCAAGTACTTGGCTGATCTGAAGAGCGGCCTTGTCAAGAAGAAGAAAGTTATATTTGATGTACATGTTATAGATGTCTATCTTACTGGTTCTCGTACTAGTGCCTGGGTATTTGATACTGGTTCGGTTGCTCACATTTGTAACTCGAAACAGGAACTACGGAATAAACGAAGCCTAGCGAGAGACGAGGTGATGATGCGCGTTGGAAATGGATCCAAGGTTGATGTGATCGCTGTCGGCACGCTCCCTCTACATCTACCTTCGGGATTAGTTTTAAACCTCAATAATTGTTATTTAGTGCCTGCGTTGAGCATGAACATTATATCTGGATCTTGTTTAATGCAAGACGGTTATTCATTTAAGTCAGAGAATAATGGTTGTCTATTTTGATGAATAATATCTTTTATGGTCATGCGCCTGAGATGAATGGTTTATTCTTGTTAAATCTTAATAGTAGTGATACACATGTTCATAACATTGATGCTAAGCGAATTAAATTCAATGATAATTCTACTTATATGTGGCACTATCGTCTTGGTCATATTGGAGTGAAACGCATGAAGAAACTCCATTCTGATGGACTTCTTGAGTCACTTGACTTTGAGTCACTTGATAGATGCGAAGCATGTCTAATGAAAAAAAATGACTAAGACTCCATTCTCTGGTACAATGGAGCGAGCTATAGACTTATTGGAAATCATACATACCGGTGTGTGCGGACCAATGAGTGTAGCCTCGCGCGGTGGTTATCGTTATGTTCTAACCTTCACGGATGATCTGAGTAGATATGGGTATATCTATTTCATGAAACATAAGTCCAAAACTTTCCAGAAGTTTAAGGAATTCCAAAGTGAAGTAGAAAATCAACGTAACAAGAAGATCAAGTTTCTGCATTCTGATCGTGGAGACGAATATCTGAGTTATTGTAATAACCCAGAACATAGGAACAACGAAGGGTAGATTTAGAAATGGGATGTGCATTTCATCGCAAAACGGGGGAAATTTTCGCGCTTTATTGCAACTAAACCTAAGAGGGATCGAGGTTCTCTCTCATTTTGCACTTAGGGTTAGGCAATGTGAGTTAGGGAAATTTCGACATGATCTCTTTTGTATCTTGTTGATTTGGGGAATTGATTTCATTTGACAAGTGTTAATACATTTAACAATAAGCATTGAACAATATAAAATGGAATTCATAATTTAAACACAACTTATGAATTCAAACAACTTTGAATTTCAAAGTAAATCATAAATACAATGTTTATTCCAGAATATAAATATTAAATAAATCAAAAGCTCATAAACAAAAACTTGGGCTTTATTGATATCACAACACAAATTACATTGTCTTTACAAAATTCTGGATACAAGAATTGATGAATAATAAACAGAAATAAAAATGAAGGTTACAATATGATTCCTAAACTAAAACCTAGACTATATGACTTGAAGTATTTCTTCATGGTCATGTCCATCTTCAAACCTGCAAAACAAAGAATCAACACTAGCCAGAATGTTAGTGTTAGCCAAAGATTCAGTTTGGACAGTTAGCAAATAACACAAGATTCAGTTTGGACAGTGCAAACTATCACAGCACACTTGTGCTTGTCCAAAACCATGGACAGCACAAGATAAAGGCAGCAGCAGACCAAACCTGAGCACACACCAGGGGCTCAAGTTTCAGCATATGAGAGCACACAGCTCAAGTGTGCTGGGCAGCAACAGCAAGGCCATGCAACAGATTAGTCACCAAGCAAGCCAGGCTTGGGTGTCAATGCAGGGATAGAAGCAGGGTTCATATAAAAGGAGCACAAACCCTAGAAATCATAACCAGTCGACCAGATAAGATTCACCAGGTAAGGGTGAAGCAAGAACAAGCTCAGTTCATCCAGTTCTTGAGCAAGAACAGAACCAACACACACAACCACTTAAGCCACCAGAAATCATGGTGACCTAGAAGATCATCCAAGATCTGGAGGTGAAGGGCTGTGAACAAACCCAAGTCTGCATCAACAAAACATTTCTTTCTAGGAGCTGGAACAAGGTATACCTAGTTCCTGGAAAAGATCCAATGGATCTAATCCATCATATGCATGACATAGTCATGGGGTTGAGCAGATGCTCAACAGGGTGAATCATCACTTGGTTTTCACCAAGGATCATTGCTAGTCTAAAAAGCCACCAAAATAGAAACCATCCAGATACAGATCTTGTGCACAGAAGCAAGATCTGATGCACAGATAGCACCAGTAGATGAATTACAATAAATAGCAGCTAGTATAGACTACACAGAAAATCCTAGGCACATAACCATCAGTAAAACCCTAGATTTCATCACAGGCAAGCATATTGGCATTCATAGTTAGTATGATCCCCAAATATGCAAGCAAAGTTGAGTAGCCAACAAGATCCAACCAATCATGTGAGCAACCAGTCAGTAGCAAGGCTACTGAGGTCACATCACACTTAGCACCAATTAAAAGAAAGCCAAATAGATCACATCACTATCCAGAAATGGATTCAGACTCTAATTGCTTGTAAAAGAATCATGAACAGCAAATTCATATACAAGCAAGTCATTTAAATCATCACTGCCTAAGCAGTTCATCATAATAATACAAGCATGAATTTATCACAGATCCATGCTAAGCATGACAGTAGCATACTGTTAAGCAACACAATTTAATTCATAGCCACTAGAGCAAGTCTAGATAGCTAAGATGAGCAACAGCACAAGTAAGCAACAGCACAGTGATGCTTGAGCATCAGCATCACCAGATAATTGATTCATATAGCCACAGTATTAGCCAGTAAGCAATCACTGACAATCAATTGATCAAATGGATCAATTATAGCAAGCCAAGTTACACAGAGAGGTTAGCCAACAAGCAAGGAATGATCCAATGGATCATTGGCTTGCAGAGGTAGTACTGAATCATATCACAGGCACCTCTGGCACACACACAAGTGTCACAGATGCATCACAAGTACACCTAGACAAGCAAGCATGATAGACCAGTAAGCATAAGCAAGTCGTAACCAAGCATAGCATGGCATAGTTAGCTCTTGAGCAAGCACAGTAGAGCATGGCAAGTGTAGAGCATGCTAGGAGCAGCAGAGAAGCAAGCACAAAGATGAACGAGCAAGCAAAGCAAAGCATGTGCCAAGATCAAGAAATGGTAATTGGGCCATGAGCTTGCAATTAACAGAAGCACAGGCAAATTGCATAGGAATAGCATAGCTCTGTGTGATCACAGGATCACCAGAGAGCAGCAGAGCATGAGGAGGAAGAAGAACAGTAACGAGGGGAGGCGCACAGAAGAGAAGAGGGATGCACACTTACTTGCGCCTGGAAGCAGAGGCTAGGGCATGGCGAGGCAGTGCTCGCGCGGCCCTAACAGCTGCAAGTCCAGGGTAGGCGCCGACGTTACGCCGGCGAACCAGACACGAACCAGCACCACCGTAGCAGCACCTGGGGCGACGGCACGAGTACTGCAAGCAGCACCCGCGCTAGGTCAACCCCAGGCACGTACTCATCGTCGGCGAGGGCGAGATCTCGCCGGAGTTCGTCGAGGCGATTCTCCACGAGATCCAGATCGGAGGCGATTCGCCAGGAGAGGACGAGAAGGGAGAAACTGCGCGGACAGATCGATAGATCTGCTCACGGCGGTTCAGGATCGGTTGGTGGCTACGGCGGAGGAGGCCGGCGATGGCCGGAGCAGGGCGGCGGCCATGGCGGCGACGCCATCGCCACGGGAGTCGCCAGACGGTTAGGGTTAGACGAGCGAGTGAGAGGGCCGAGTGAGAGTGAGTGAGGTGGGCCGCTTCGGCGCCACCGAACCCAAAAAGGGGGCCAGCCTTATTGGGCCGTCCCTGGGTTAAGTTATTGGGCTGGGCCCAATAGGGGTCCAGAGGGGTATTTTGGTCTTTTACATTTAATAAAAGATCAAAACTTTACCAAATTTTAATAAATCATAAACAACTCTAAAAATCCAATAAAAATTGGATTTATGAATGAAAAATAAATCTTAACAAGAATAAAATATGAAATGGAATTTATGAAACAAATTCAAAGTTATGAATTTTTAGAATTTAAATAATAACTTGGAATTTAAAATTATTATTTCCTTGTAATTCAAATTCAAGGAAAAATCTCAAATAAGTTCAAATATTTATTTTCAAACATTTCAAAATGAAATTCTACTAATCCAAGTCATTTCTTTTGAAAGAGGGTATTTTTCCCAGAAAAATACTATACTCCTTTTTATTCCAAAAACTATAGAGTTCACTCTATAATTTCAAATTATTTTTGGAATGACTAAGGTAATCATCAAGTAAAATCATTTTATTTTGAATTGTTGTACTTTGTGTGAATCACAATGATTAATACTTTTAAATCAATTGTAAATTACCGTCAAAGACATAAATCTTAAATACAACCCTAAATTGTAATAACTCATTGGGGTAAGGGATTCAACATAAAATAACCCATCCATGATTGCATTATTTGGATTTTATAACATTGTCCTTACCGGACAATGATGCTTCTTACAGAACCCGAGGTCCAGGTTCCATCAACTGCATTGAACTGCACTATCTCGCAGTCCACAGGCAAGTTCACCCTTGCTCATGTCAACTTGATTATTTTCTACTACTTTAATGCAAAGCTATATATACTTATCATTCCTGCATCGCAAATGAAATGTTATTTTCCAACTATGAATATGACTATGTGGCTGGCAATGGAACCATGGTATGTGTTGATATGGTGGAGGTTCCATTGCAATGGGTTATATCACCCTAGGATTAAATTACCAATGCCGTCCAGTGATTCTGGCGCCGTACAAACCGCGTTGACCATGAGATCTATAATGGCTCTGGAAAAGCCAGCTGTATCTTTTCCCTTCTGCACGCCAACGGATTGGTAGAGCCGGCGGGGTGCTGGAGGCACTGCCGTAGGTTGGGATAGCCTTTTAAATCCCCATCCATTAGTGATGATGGCTCTACGATCTATGAAGGATTGTCCAAAGTACACCATGAGTAAAGCCGTATTATCGGGGGAAGTCTACTGGAGGTGTGCGGGTGGACAAAAGGGTGGGTTTGCAGTCGCGGAGAAGGCGGTGTGGGCTTGGATCTTTATACCTGGCCTCACACCAAAGGAAGTGTGAACGGGGGCAAGTCCCTGCGGATGGCAAAAAGGGTGAGATCTCTTGTGGGAAAAGTAACGCACCTCTGCAGAGTGTATCAAATTGTGGCTGTCACTCCTTGTTCCGGGAAGGGAACTGCGAACGCGGCAGGAAAGGAACTGTGGGGACCCCGAACTAACTGTCCGAAATACCCTGTTATGTATACAGTTCACGATCCCATGATCAGTGCGCCGTGAACACATAACCGAACTGATATCAAATTACATCATCCTTTACAAAACGGAATAAGAAAATTACAATAAAGTCACATGACCCATCTTTACAAGATAGCCTCGAAGGGCCTAATCTAATCATCAGAGTAGCAGAATCACTTCAGCAGCGTAGAGCCCAAGTCATCTGCCTTAACCCTACAGGCCACTGACTGGGAAGACGTTCCTAGCTCGCATAGACGTCGTCAACTCCTTCTTCATCTGTCGAAGTCCTCCAGGTCTGGCCAAGTAAATAGCCAGGGACAAAGCCGTGAGTACATTTGAATTGTACTCGCAAACCATCAAGAAGGTGATAACAATTCTAACTAAAGAAGACAAGAGAGGAAGAATAGTTTCTCTGGTGGATATAGCATGTGAAAGAGAATCAGTTTCTCTTGTGGATATAGCATGTGAAAGAGAATCAGTTTCTCTTGTGGATATAGCATGTGAAAGAGAATCAGTTTCTCTTGTGGATATAGCATGTGAAAGAGAATCAGTTTCTCTTGTGGATATAGCATCCCACATCACAGTTGAAGGGGACACTAAGAAAGTCCTATGACATCTCTATATCTTTGTTAAAGCAGAGTTCCTCTACATGAAACACTAGGAAGGGTCACCCTCTTTTGTTTCGTTTTCCTCGACCATCTCCACATGGTCGACACACCATCTTTCTCGTACCCTTCCGGTACTTCCAACACACATTTCCTTTGGAAATCATTTTCAAAACCAAAACTCGACACAGCTCTGTAACGGCCATCCCAACCGTCCATGACCGCGGACGCGGCTATTCGAATAGTTTTGACTCTGCAGAGTTTGCACACTTTCACCACAACTATCCGGATACCTATCGTGTGGGCATCATCCCCGCATAACGACATAAGCCACGACGGATACCCGGACATAACCTTTCGCCCATTCGACTTAACACGAGGTCCTACCCTATGGAGTATGTACCTCCCCGGCACCGTGGCAGCTCACCTCCTCTAGAGCGTGGCTCCACCGCCAAGCCAGGAGACCCATAGTGTCTTCCGGACGGGTCAGCCCCGAAGGCCTCCCGTTATACTATTGTCCCAACCATGACAACCCGGACTCGGGGGTAACCGTACCCTTGTATAGTTGTGCGGTGCCTCGTGCTAAGAAGAACAAACGTCAAGTTAAGCCCCGTGCCCACGTTGGAGTAGCTATGGTTGCGCTGTTTAGTTGTTCCGGGCGAATACAAAGAACCATGTGTCGTTTTTCTCAAAACTCAAATCACACACACACATTCCTTTTCTCAACCATCTTTGACAAGATCCTTTTTGCCTTTATAAACCATACACTTGGGTAAGGTTAACTCACCCAAGGTTTTCATAAACATTTACAACAAGGTAAACCTTGAGGGGTTCCCAACCTATAGTTTTATGTAGGAGCTAAGATATAACAATGGCAATGATGCTAGCCATCATACCACTAAGGAGATGATAATTGAATTGTCAAGGGGATCCTACATGCTTAGGATAAGCATGCATGGGAACAATCATAAGTAGGATGATTCGACAAGGGTCATGATGTTGATCATCATACCACTAAGAAGATGATAAAATAGATGGTCAAGGGGGCATACATGCTCAGGGTAAGCATGCATAACAACAACAAGGGGTTCAACATACTTGAGAGTAAGTATGCATAACATCAACAAAAGGTGTGGCACTCTTGGGAGTAAGTATGCATAGCATCACAAGGTAGAAGGTATAACAAGGGCATGATACTAACCATCATACCACTAAGGGGTGCAAAAAGGGTGTCAAGAGGTCGACACACACAAGATAAGTGGGCATACCCCTCACACTTAGAGGGTACACCAAGATCATGATAATGAAGACCACCATTTCACTAAAGGGGGTTGTAGGTGAGGTGTCAACGAGAATAAACATGCTCATGGTGAGCATGCTCCATCAACAAAAGTAGAAACAACACAAGATAGATCGAGAGACAAGAACAACAACAAAGTAACCACAATATGTGATTAAACATTCAGAGATCAAGAGATGGCTTGCCTTGGTTGGCTTGTCCCTGGTCCCCTTCAAATCCTTCTCCAAAATCCTCTTCTCCTTCAACTCCAATAGCGTTCGAATCTAGCGTCGCAAAATAAACGAACAAGCAAACATACAATCAAAACCAAACTCAAGATCAAAGTTTTGAAATGTAAAATAAATATGCAGGGGAGTTGTGTAACAGTAACAAATCATGGTTGGGCTACTTTTAAAACAAAATGGGTGGCAAAGTTTTGGATAAACAAATGGATTTTACCTCTAACATTGCATGTGACACACATACACCCATAACCCGAGGCAAAAATTTATGAACAGAGACTGAAGTTATTTTTCCTAGATTGACAGTAACAAAACAAGACTAACACAATTGGATTCAACCAAAAATATTAATTTTCCAAATTTTGGCAGTAGAAATACTAATCAGAAAGCAGTGAACAAGATTAATTCACCAACAATCGTACAAAAATCCTAAAAATGTGAGACCAGTGGCATTGGAAAGCTAATAAAATTTCTGAATTAATGCAATTGGTTTCACTCAATTTGGGTTTGTAGAACTCGAGTTATTCACGTTTGAAGTTCTCTGGTTTTTATCATATTTTACAGAAATTTCAAAGTTTTTAGAAGAATTAAACGGGCGGGAAAACCTGGGCCGCGCTGATTTGAATAGTGGGCCGGCCCAGTAGGGTTTCCAGGTGGCGATTTGGGGCAAAAGAAAACAAAATAAAAAAAAGGGAGGGGAGAGGGGCCCGGGCGGGCCAGGCCTGCATGGCCGACGTGGCTAAGTGGCCACGCACGGTCGGGAGGATCCTATCGATCCTCGTTTTCTCCTCGCAACCAAGCACGAGGGCGGCGGAAAGAGAAGGGCAGGGGCGGGCGGAGGCTCACCTGCGGGACGCGGCGGACGTCGGCGAAGGCTGGGCAGGGTGGCGGCGAGGTGGGGCGGTGCAGGCGCGGGCTCGGCGCCTTCCTCTCGCCCGGCAGCGGCTTCTCCCGGTGGCGGCGTCCTCGCTGCAACTCCCGGCCCGGCGACGGCGGCGGCGGTTCTGGCGAAGCTGGTGGGCCGCGGCGGGCGTGGGTAGGGCGAGTGGCGGTCGGTGAGGAGGTTGGAAGTGAGAGGGCGTGACGAGAGCGCCAGGGCGTTCGTGACCGTGCCCGCCACCCATGCGGTGACCACGGTGGTGGTGCTCCTGCCGGCGTGCAGCAGCAAAAAAAGGGGGCGCCTCGGCGTCTTCTGGGAGGTGGGTGAGGTGGGGTGGAGTGGAGGGTGAGGCGTAGGGAGGGAAGGGAGCGAGGTAGGGGCGTTTTATAGCCCGGAATGGGCTCACGGTGGACATTGTTCACGGTTCGGGGGCGAGTGAAGTAGCATGCACTCGAGCGTCTGGGCGGTGGCATGATGCAGAGCATCCAGAGGCGGATCTAGCGCAGCTGAGAACGAGGAGAAAGGTTGGCTGAATCTCCCAAACCGAGGCGGTGATTGCGCGGGACTCAAGGTGTTCGATAGTTTTAGATGGAAGGAGAGGGCACGCCGGAGAGAGATGATTAGTGCATTGGGGTCCAAGCGCTATACCTTTGCAGGCTAGGGTTTTCGTGGCTAAGGAAGCACTGCTCCTCTGGGAACGCGGGAGCACGCCCAGACGGGGTGACCACGTCCTTGGCGAGCTGGTCTGAGCCAATGGGAGGGGTGGCTTTGCCTCGGGACCATGCACATTGGGTAGTGGGGAGGCAGGGCGCCTTCATGGCGCAGCCTCGGGGGCTGGGGTGCCCTCTTTCGTTCTGCCCTATATTGGGGTGGTCACCAAGAAGAAAGAGAAGGGAGGAGGAAGCTAGGGTTAGCTAGGGATGCTCCCATCATGTCTAGGGGTATTGTGGGTTAAAGTAGACAATGCAGGTACTTGGTGAAGGGATGGGAAGGGCTGCAGCGGGTTTTCTCCATTATTTCGGCCAATACATGCATGTGTCTTCTCTTCTCTCATCAACCTTCTCCAAGCCAAACAAGAGAGGCTGAGTATGGTGGTTAGTGTGGAAGTTAACCAGAGAGGGTAGGTGGGGTGCAGATCGTGGTTGTCTAATGGTGGAGCAAAATAGGAGAGAGAGAGGGAAAGATACATGGCACTCAAGTGCCCATGCATGCCACGGTTCCCACCTTGTGCCATGCCAAAAGTGTGATTCCTATATTGCTCTAATAAACATATACCAAGGCTAGTTGATGAAAATAAAGGATAGATGAGTGACATAAGGTTGATGGATGCAAGTTACTATTTAAATTTCGAAAAAATAAAGGGATGGCCTTCAATACTATATGGGAGGTGACTAAATTTTTGGGGTAGGGTTTATTTTGAACTTGCCTTGGAATTTTTGGGAGAGGTAAAGATGAATATTTGAATAAAATAAGTCTTAAAGGCATAGAATATTCTAAGTAGAATATTCTCAAAATTTATTTGGCAACACAAAGTGCAAGAATGGCATATGTGCCAAAACCATGTTTTTAATTTAAAACCAAAACAAAATATGCTATGGCACTAACTTTTTAGGGTGAAAATGGGATGATGTGAAATAAAATTCACATGCTCCATTTTAGTTGAGAAAACAATTTTGAAAGCTTTGATGAAGCTAGAGATTATTTTGTGGCTAAAACTAGAAAAGAATAGTAATAGGGCTTTTGGGAATTTTTCCAAAAGAGAAAGTAAAACACAAGGAGGAGTGATCTCAAGGGTAGAGTAGTGGCTACCTAAAGTACCATCATTCCCACTCTTGGTTTTGTGAAGTTTTAAAATTGGATAATAAAAACAAGAGGTAAAACAGGAGGAAGTGATCTAATGCTGAGATAGTGGATAGGGGAGAAGATCAAGTGAAAATAAGAATTGTAAAGGTGGTATTGGACATGCAAGACGTGGAAGTTGTAGAGGGTGTTGCATAGATGAGATCCATGCATTGAGATCACCAATAACAGTTGTGGGTACTTAGAGATCAACTGCCAAAGTTTGAACATTTTAAGCCTGCCAAAACGTCTTATTGACTTGGCTTCAAAATCACCAAGGATAATTGGGTATAAGAGAGATTTGGTTCAAGGAAAGGACATGGTTGGGAAGTGCTCATGATAAGGTAGGTCTAGGACCAAGTGCATTGCCTTAGATGGCAAGGGGTAGCTTAATCCAGGGGCTCTAAAATGGAATCTGGAAATAGATTTAGGACTTAGCCAAAAATTGGGATGTTGGAGGGGTTTTGACTAGGGTATAAGAGAAGGATGTAGTGAAAAGGAAAACAATTTTTCCTAAGCCACACATGTGTTTTATTAGGTGAGTTGCTTGTCTTACCACTAGAGGTGTTGTTCTTTGGGGTAGCTTAAGACAAAACTCAACAAGCAAATCAAGACAAATCATCTACCAGCAGATCACAACAATTCATTATAACAAACAGATCAAGGCAATTCATCTAATTAGTCTATAGAAAAAGTTTTTATTCCCCCTAATTTTTGCACTATGGACAACTAAACAAGGTTGCAAAAGTTGGGGTGTTACAGATCTTCCACCCTTAAAATAATCTCGTCCCGAGATTACTAAGCGTAGGACTAGAGGGGTTGTAAAGTTTAACTAAAGTTAGACTTCATTCTACTGTAGATGTGCCGTTGCCGAGAAGGTCGTTGCTTCATCTTCTGGGAGACATGATGGATTCCTGCCGAAGGCGAGCTTCATGAAGAGGTTGACTACTCCATGTAGGTGTTAGATCTGTAGCTTCTAAGCGATCCTATCGGGGGTTCAGGATTCTGGGAGAGTTAGTGCACTCTAGAGGTGCTTTAGCAGGGTTGAAAACTTTTTAGAGTTAACTTTAAGGGGGTTTAAAAACTCTAAGCTTCGGCCACGGTCTTGTCGGTGTTTCGAAGAAGTGATCTTTCTCTCGTCTTGAGTTGAAGCATCTTCAGGGAGCGAGGTGCAGTCCACAGCTTCAAGGGAAGTTAGTGCATCCCAAATTCCCAACGGTGTTTTAGAAAGGTTTAAATTTTTAGGGTCAGCTCCAATTTTTAGTGGAAGACGAAGTCTTCCACCCTTAGGATTTTTCATCGGGTTTCGGAAAAACTCAGAGCTTCTGCCTTGTAGTCCTGTCTGGGCTTCTGAAGAAGTCGTCGATCTTCCGTATTCAGTTGAAGAATCTTCAGGAGACGATGTGTAGTCCACGACTTCAAGAGGCACTCACGGTATTTATTAGACCATATAACGCGCGGTAAGTTAGTAAGTCGATGAAACGCCTGGTTGGTCTCCATATGAAGCAGCAACGAAGGCCGTCGAAGACAATCTTCAGCTTGAGGGTCAGTGTTGACTTATACCACTTAAGAAGTGAGCAGGTAAAATACACCTAATCTTGAGTCTTGAGGTATCTTCATGAGCTTCACTTGATGAGGAACAGATGAACCACGTGATGTAACTTGGGTCTGACGCTATTGTTCTCTCAGTTTGTTAGACGGTGTGTTAGAGGGTAGTTTCAAAAAGTTTTCCTCGAGGTTATCGCGATTATGCTCTAAGGTTAGACCAAATTAGTATGTCTTCTCGCAGAGGTGCAGTCACTCTTGAAGGTAGGGGCTTCTGCTTTCTTGGCGCAGTAGAGATGCTTCAGCTGATCTTGAAGGTAGTTAGCGTAGATAGGGGTTTGGGTTAGTTTTTCTAACGGTCGAAAATCGATGGTTAACAGAGTTAAGTTATCCAGTAACTAGCAGTTAGTATTCTAACGGCGTGGTTGATGAGGGTGAAAACATCTTAGGGAGGCTTTCTAAGCTAGGTTATCACACCGAGGGTGTTTTTCAGACCTAAAGACCAAGACAATCAAACACACAACAAACGAATAAAAACACTCAAGACAACACACTTAGGGAACTACAAGCAATCATCAAACCAGATATGGTAACACAAGTACCCATGGATGACTAATACGCGGGGGTAGCTCAATCAAAGCGATTGAGTTTTGTCCTATCCATCCTATAGGTTTGGGCTGGTCACATATGTTGCAGTCTTCAGCTTGTTGACATCGTCTTCAACAAGGATTCTTGAAGCATAGAGTGGTGATGCGGCCTGGTGTTGAGTTGTTGAGGTTGAGGTAGAGGCTAAAACTGTGTAGTCTTCTTGCTCAACATCCCGGGGACGTGGGGTCTTCGAAGGGGTAGCTGTGTAGGTACTCCCAAAGTCGGCATCTTCTGGTGGCTGGCCTAAAAATTACTAGTCAAAAACTGAGGACTTGATCCCTGACGACTGCAAAAAGTGCAAGTCCACGGAGGAACAAGGTCAGATCTTTGACATACTTTGGTGACAACCAAAGACATGATATTATCATTCTTTTATGTGCACACTAAGTCGGCCTCCAATCTTCAATAGTTGTCGTTGGAGATTCATGAGTCTTCCTGTGGGGTTGATGTATCTTTGAGTTCGAGTCTCCGGTCTGAGTTGGGGACATCGTCCAATATGTAGGTTTGAAGTGGATGAGACAATAGAGTAAGAATTTTCAAACACTTCTATAAAGCGGAGAGATAAGAATTTAGAAGTTTTGAAGAAACAAGAGGAGTAGAAGCTATGCTTCCGACTAATGAAAGAATTTGTTTGGTAAATAGTTTTGCCCAAGTACTTGTTTCCTAACTAACGTCCAGGCTAACTAAGGTCTCCTACAGTCAGGATGGCTCTGATACCAGCTCTGTGGGGACCCCGAACTAACTGTCCGAAATACCCTGTTATGTATACAGTTCACGATCCCATGATCAGTGCGCCGTGAACACATAACCGAACTGATATCAAATTACATCATCCTTTACAAAACGGAATAAGAAAATTACAATAAAGTCACATGACCCATCTTTACAAGATAGCCTCGAAGGGCCTAATCTAATCATCAGAGTAGCAGAATCACTTCAGCAGCGTAGAGCCCAAGTCATCTGCCTTAACCCTACAGGCCACTGACTGGGAAGACGTTCCTAGCTCGCATAGACGTCGTCAACTCCTTCTTCATCTGTCGAAGTCCTCCAGGTCTGGCCAAGTAAATAGCCAGGGACAAAGCCGTGAGTACATTTGAATTGTACTCGCAAACCATCAAGAAGGTGATAACAATTCTAACTAAAGAAGACAAGAGAGGAAGAATAGTTTCTCTGGTGGATATAGCATGTGAAAGAGAATCAGTTTCTCTTGTGGATATAGCATGTGAAAGAGAATCAGTTTCTCTTGTGGATATAGCATGTGAAAGAGAATCAGTTTCTCTTGTGGATATAGCATGTGAAAGAGAATCAGTTTCTCTTGTGGATATAGCATCCCACATCACAGTTGAAGGGGTCACTAAGAAAGTCCTATGACATCTCTATATCTTTGTTAAAGCAGAGTTCCTCTACATGAAACACTAGGAAGGGTCACCCTCTTTTGTTTCGTTTTCCTCGACCATCTCCACATGGTCGACACACCATCTTTCTCGTACCCTTCCGGTACTTCCAACACACATTTCCTTTGGAAATCATTTTCAAAACCAAAACTCGACACAGCTCTGTAACGGCCATCCCAACCGTCCATGACCGCGGACGCGGCTATTCGAATAGTTTTGACTCTGCAGAGTTTGCACACTTTCACCACAACTATCCGGATACCTATCGTGTGGGCATCATCCCCGCATAACGACATAAGCCACGACGGATACCCGGACATAACCTTTCGCCCATTCGACTTAACACGAGGTCCTACCCTATGGAGTATGTACCTCCCCGGCACCGTGGCAGCTCACCTCCTCTAGAGCGTGGCTCCACCGCCAAGCCAGGAGACCCATAGTGTCTTCCGGACGGGTCAGCCCCGAAGGCCTCCCGTTATACTATTGTCCCAACCATGACAACCCGGACTCGGGGGTAACCGTACCCTTGTATAGTTGTGCGGTGCCTCGTGCTAAGAAGAACAAACGTCAAGTTAAGCCCCGTGCCCACGTTGGAGTAGCTATGGTTGCGCTGTTTAGTTGTTCCGGGCGAATACAAAGAACCATGTGTCGTTTTTCTCAAAACTCAAATCACACACACACATTCCTTTTCTCAACCATCTTTGACAAGATCCTTTTTGCCTTTATAAACCATACACTTGGGTAAGGTTAACTCACCCAAGGTTTTCATAAACATTTACAACAAGGTAAACCTTGAGGGGTTCCCAACCTATAGTTTTATGTAGGAGCTAAGATATAACAATGGCAATGATGCTAGCCATCATACCACTAAGGAGATGATAATTGAATTGTCAAGGGGATCCTACATGCTTAGGATAAGCATGCATGGGAACAATCATAAGTAGGATGATTCGACAAGGGTCATGATGTTGATCATCATACCACTAAGAAGATGATAAAATAGATGGTCAAGGGGGCATACATGCTCAGGGTAAGCATGCATAACAACAACAAGGGGTTCAACATACTTGAGAGTAAGTATGCATAACATCAACAAAAGGTGTGGCACTCTTGGGAGTAAGTATGCATAGCATCACAAGGTAGAAGGTATAACAAGGGCATGATACTAACCATCATACCACTAAGGGGTGCAAAAAGGGTGTCAAGAGGTCGACACACACAAGATAAGTGGGCATACCCCTCACACTTAGAGGGTACACCAAGATCATGATAATGAAGACCACCATTTCACTAAAGGGGGTTGTAGGTGAGGTGTCAACGAGAATAAACATGCTCATGGTGAGCATGCTCCATCAACAAAAGTAGAAACAACACAAGATAGATCGAGAGACAAGAACAACAACAAAGTAACCACAATATGTGATTAAACATTCAGAGATCAAGAGATGGCTTGCCTTGGTTGGCTTGTCCCTGGTCCCCTTCAAATCCTTCTCCAAAATCCTCTTCTCCTTCAACTCCAATAGCGTTCGAATCTAGCGTCGCAAAATAAACGAACAAGCAAACATACAATCAAAACCAAACTCAAGATCAAAGTTTTGAAATGTAAAATAAATATGCAGGGGAGTTGTGTAACAGTAACAAATCATGGTTGGGCTACTTTTAAAACAAAATGGGTGGCAAAGTTTTGGATAAACAAATGGATTTTACCTCTAACATTGCATGTGACACACATACACCCATAACCCGAGGCAAAAATTTATGAACAGAGACTGAAGTTATTTTTCCTAGATTGACAAAAGAATAAAACAAGACTAACACAATTGGATTCAACCAAAAATATTAATTTTCCAAATTTTGGCAGTAGAAATACTAATCGAGAAAGCAGTGAACAAGATTAATTCACCAACAATCGTACAAAAATCCTAAAAATGTGAGACCAGTGGCATTGGAAAGCTAATAAAATTTCTGAATTAATGCAATTGGTTTCACTCAATTTGGGTTTGTAGAACTCGAGTTATTCACGTTTGAAGTTCTCTGGTTTTTATCATATTTTACAGAAATTTCAAAGTTTTTAGAAGAATTAAACGGGCGGGAAAACCTGGGCCGCGCTGATTTGAATAGTGGGCCGGCCCAGTAGGGTTTCCAGGTGGCGATTTGGGGCAAAAGAAAACAAAATAAAAAAAGGGAGGGAGAGGGGCCCGGCGGGCCAAAGCTCGCATGGCCGACGTGGCTAAGTGGCCACGCACGGTCGGGAGGATCCTATCGATCCTCGTTTTCTCCTCGCAACCAAGCACGAGGGCGGCGGAAAGAGAAGGGCAGGGGCGGGCGGAGGCTCACCTGCGGGACGCGGCGGACGTCGGCGAAGGCTGGGCAGGGTGGCGGCGAGGTGGGGCGGTGCAGGCGCGGGCTCGGCGCCTTCCTCTCGCCCGGCAGCGGCTTCTCCCGGTGGCGGCGTCCTCGCAGCAACTCCCGGCAAGGCGACGGCGGCGGCGGTTCTGGCGAATCTGGAGGGCAGCGGAGGAAGTGGTTAGGGCCAGAGGAGGTAGGAGAAGAGGTTGGAACTGAGAGGGAGTGACGAGAGCGCCAGGGCGTTCGTGACCGTGCCCGCCACCCATGCGGTGACCACGGTGGTGGTGCTCCTGCCGGCGTGCAGCAGCAAAAAAAGGGGGCGCCTCGGCGTCTTCTGGGAGGTGGGTGAGGTGGGGTGGAGTGGAGGGTGAGGCGTAGGGAGGGAAGGGAGCGAGGTAGGGGCGTTTTATAGCCCGGAATGGGCTCACGGTGGACATTGTTCACGGTTCGGGGGCGAGTGAAGTAGCATGCACTCGAGCGTCTGGGCGGTGGCATGATGCAGAGCATCCAGAGGCGGATCTAGCGCAGCTGAGAACGAGGAGAAAGGTTGGCTGAATCTCCCAAACCGAGGCGGTGATTGCGCGGGACTCAAGGTGTTCGATAGTTTTAGATGGAAGGAGAGGGCACGCCGGAGAGAGATGATTAGTGCATTGGGGTCCAAGCGCTATACCTTTGCAGGCTAGGGTTTTCGTGGCTAAGGAAGCACTGCTCCTCTGGGAACGCGGGAGCACGCCCAGACGGGGTGACCACGTCCTTGGCGAGCTGGTCTGAGCCAATGGGAGGGGTGGCTTTGCCTCGGGACCATGCACATTGGGTAGTGGGGAGGCAGGGCGCCTTCATGGCGCAGCCTCGGGGGCTGGGGTGCCCTCTTTCGTTCTGCCCTATATTGGGGTGGTCACCAAGAAGAAAGAGAAGGGAGGAGGAAGCTAGGGTTAGCTAGGGATGCTCCCATCATGTCTAGGGGTATTGTGGGTTAAAGTAGACAATGCAGGTACTTGGTGAAGGGATGGGAAGGGCTGCAGCGGGTTTTCTCCATTATTTCGGCCAATACATGCATGTGTCTTCTCTTCTCTCATCAACCTTCTCCAAGCCAAACAAGAGAGGCTGAGTATGGTGGTTAGTGTGGAAGTTAACCAGAGAGGGTAGGTGGGGTGCAGATCGTGGTTGTCTAATGGTGGAGCAAAATAGGAGAGAGAGAGGGAAAGATACATGGCACTCAAGTGCCCATGCATGCCACGGTTCCCACCTTGTGCCATGCCAAAAGTGTGATTCCTATATTGCTCTAATAAACATATACCAAGGCTAGTTGATGAAAATAAAGGATAGATGAGTGACATAAGGTTGATGGATGCAAGTTACTATTTAAATTTCGAAAAAATAAAGGGATGGCCTTCAATACTATATGGGAGGTGACTAAATTTTTGGGGTAGGGTTTATTTTGAACTTGCCTTGGAATTTTTGGGAGAGGTAAAGATGAATATTTGAATAAAATAAGTCTTAAAGGCATAGAATATTCTAAGTAGAATATTCTCAAAATTTATTTGGCAACACAAAGTGCAAGAATGGCATATGTGCCAAAACCATGTTTTTAATTTAAAACCAAAACAAAATATGCTATGGCACTAACTTTTTAGGGTGAAAATGGGATGATGTGAAATAAAATTCACATGCTCCATTTTAGTTGAGAAAACAATTTTGAAAGCTTTGATGAAGCTAGAGATTATTTTGTGGCTAAAACTAGAAAAGAATAGTAATAGGGCTTTTGGGAATTTTTCCAAAAGAGAAAGTAAAACACAAGGAGGAGTGATCTCAAGGGTAGAGTAGTGGCTACCTAAAGTACCATCATTCCCACTCTTGGTTTTGTGAAGTTTTAAAATTGGATAATAAAAACAAGAGGTAAAACAGGAGGAAGTGATCTAATGCTGAGATAGTGGATAGGGGAGAAGATCAAGTGAAAATAAGAATTGTAAAGGTGGTATTGGACATGCAAGACGTGGAAGTTGTAGAGGGTGTTGCATAGATGAGATCCATGCATTGAGATCACCAATAACAGTTGTGGGTACTTAGAGATCAACTGCCAAAGTTTGAACATTTTAAGCCTGCCAAAACGTCTTATTGACTTGGCTTCAAAATCACCAAGGATAATTGGGTATAAGAGAGATTTGGTTCAAGGAAAGGACATGGTTGGGAAGTGCTCATGATAAGGTAGGTCTAGGACCAAGTGCATTGCCTTAGATGGCAAGGGGTAGCTTAATCCAGGGGCTCTAAAATGGAATCTGGAAATAGATTTAGGACTTAGCCAAAAATTGGGATGTTGGAGGGGTTTTGACTAGGGTATAAGAGAAGGATGTAGTGAAAAGGAAAACAATTTTTCCTAAGCCACACATGTGTTTTATTAGGTGAGTTGCTTGTCTTACCACTAGAGGTGTTGTTCTTTGGGGTAGCTTAAGACAAAACTCAACAAGCAAATCAAGACAAATCATCTACCAGCAGATCACAACAATTCATTATAACAAACAGATCAAGGCAATTCATCTAATTAGTCTATAGAAAAAGTTTTTATTCCCCCTAATTTTTGCACTATGGACAACTAAACAAGGTTGCAAAAGTTGGGGTGTTACAGGAACTCCACGAAGTTCTGGTCAACCTGTGAAGACTGACGGGCATAGTTTTCATAATAAAAGCAACCTTTTGAAGAAATGTTTTCAAAACATGCATTGACCTGCGATTTCCTGATCAATGGTCGTAGCTAGTGCATCAAACACCTTTTATTCTTTTAGAACTTGCTGAGTACCTCTGTACTCACTTTCTTTCGACACCCTTGCTAGACTGTGATCCGGAAGTGGAGGCTATCAACGATGGAGCACCAGAAGGAAGCTACGAGCTGTTCTACGAAGAACCTGATCTTACCGGCGGAGTGGAAGGCATAGACTATGGGATAGTCTACGGACCAGATGACACGGAGGTGGAGGAGTAGTGACATACCCTAGCATCATAGAGCCGAGCAGCGTAGAACTTACCTAAATAAGTTGCTGAGCTCTTTATATTTGTTATGAGTTGTAATCGTACTTAAGTAGTATCTTAGGGTGTTCTCATAGGATCTGTGAGAATACCAACTTGTTAAGGCAATGTTTGTAATAAAGTATGGAGTGTTATGACCTGCAATGTTTCTGTTGTACCACTCTGAGGGATATGGCAAATTGTGAAGAAGTCCCTTCACAAAGATCATATCAACGACTTGTATACTACAACATGCAGTGGTATGCTGGGTCACCGCAGCTGGTATCAGAGCAAATGTTGCGACCTTAGGTTGGAAAAACCTAGTATAGGGAAGAAACCTGTAGGAGTCTAGTAGAAATAGTAAAGGATTCTCTAGAAATATGGTGATTATTCACTTGAGAATAGCAAAACCATATATTTTAGTGCGATAATTCTTTATTATAGCTATTATGATGCATTATCATTACTAATATTCTGCTTTTGTATACAGCCATAATGGCGAACACTTTTCCTAAGAGGACTTTGAGGAAAGTTGAGGGTTGGCTCGGTGATTATGATGGACCAATAACAGCTCTCCTGTGTGGGATGCTGAAGGAACTTCATTGTGATCCACGGATACCTGTTATCAAGTATACCTACTATGATGGGGAAATCCTAGCCAAGTGCAGAGTATCGGTCCAACTACCGGAAAAACTGCTGATGAGTCGTATAATGCCATACGGAGAAGCCAAAACTATCACCACAGCCTACCATATGGGCCTATTCAAGGCAATCCTTGAGATAAGGCAGCACAAGTCAGTAGAACTGCTATGTTCAGAGTTTTCTCATATACCTCATGCTGAGGAAGATGAGGATCCCACTCTGAATCATTTGGTGTTAGCACACAAGTCCTGAAGGCTGCAGCACAAAGACATGGATAGCTGTAAGTCTTTATTGACCACAATGTACCTTTTACACATGAAGATGAGAGGTGAGATTGACCACATGCTAGCTGAGTTCACGGACCCTGATAAAGTCCAAACTCGGATGCGAGATTTGAGGGCACAAACACAACATACTACACCTTTCTTTAGCCTAGACAACTCTGTAGATTTGAGTGACCAGTGGTCCAAGAGAAATCCACTTACAAGAGATCCACTTACACCTAACTTTGTCCCGCACTATCCACACGTGTCAGCATCGTATGATACTGGATATGGGGGAGACCATTCATGGAACATAAACTGCTCGGAGTCACCGATCGAGAACTCAACGGGTTGGCGTTTCGGGGAACCTTTCGGTGATGAGGAGGAGCCAATTCCATGTGATACAGGAGATGAGAGTGATGCGGTTAACCAGAATGTTAACCAAAGCTTTGAGCAGAAAGAGAAAGACACCAACTCCATTTCTTTAGATTTGGAGATGGGATTACCCAAAACATCCCAGTACGTCGTAGGTGAGAGTTCTGGAACAAAGAAAAAGAAGAAGAAGAAGATGAGGGGTCAAGTGAATAGGAATCCTCCATGGATGACTGGAGAAGAGGAGCTGTATTCCACTGGGGATATGTATGAATCTTTATCTAGTTACTTTGGCATGACAGATCTCTGTCTCGGCACTTCGTCCGATTCAGACTACATACCTACGGGAAGAACCTTCATTCCGGACGGTCTTCGGAGGACAGACCGCTGTACCGGATGGACCCCAGGGATGTACGCGGAGGCGAGCTATGATGAGGAGGAGTAGAGCTCCAATGAAGAATAAAGTAATCTAGGTGGTATTGTATTAGAACGTATTTTAGATTTCCGTTGGCTTGGGCTTGGAGCCAAATAAGTGGTTTATATGTACCACATGTAATATAAGTTTGTGAGTGTGTTATGTATTATACGGTGTATATACATAATAAATGTTTGTTTTGGATTTGCTTCTTGATTTCATTGTGTGACTAGTTCTAGGCAATGAGTTGAGCTCAGAAAACATTTGCATGGTGTAATTATGAGTAATCGCTCTTTGTTACAGGACTAGGGGGAAATGGCGTTAGTAGAAACCGAAGAGGCTCGCAGAGAGCGGGAAGCCAGAGAGAAAGAGGAGGCAGATGCAGCAGCTAGAGCAGAAAACGCACCACCACCACCACACCCAATGTTGCACCCAGACTTCCAACAGTATATGAGGTCAATGGAGGAGGATAGGAGGCGTTACCAGGAAAGCCAGAGCAAAAACATGCAGGATTTCTTTACCCATGTCATTAATGATAGGGGTAATGAAGGCAAGGGAGTAACTCTATCGGACTTCCAAAATGCAAGACCACTACCATTTACATCAGCTCCAGAACCAATGGACGCTGAAGATTGGCTCATGGATACTGAACGGAAATTGAAGACCGTTGGTTGCAACGATGAGGAGAAGATCAGATATACCACTTATCTGTTGTCAGGACCAGCAGCATCATGGTGGGAGAACCTTGTAGCAGTACACCCTCCAGATAAGGTATTTACTTGGGAGGAGTTCAAGAAGAAGTTTCGGGATGCTCATGTTCCGGACAGCGTGGTGGAGCTGAAAAAGAGAGAATTTGAAGAACTGAGACAGAATACTGCACCAATCATGCAATATGTTCGGGATTTCAATAGGTTATCCAGGTATGCACCTGAGGATGTAGATACAGAGGAGAAGCGGAAGAAGCGGTTCATGAAAGGCATGAATCCATACATGAAGATGCAACTGAGGTTGGCACGGACTGCCGAATTCCAGGAACTGATTGACTCGGCAATCACTTTCGAGGATGATTACCGGCAAGTCCAAGAGGACAGGACGAAGAGGGCTCGTATAGAGCCAAGGAAGTACCCAATCAGTAAACCAACACCTGATCGGAGTTTCAAACCCCGACATGCACCTACTGGTAACCAATACAACCGGGGAGGTCAGAGTCAGAACCCAATCAACCAAATCATCTGCAACAATTGTGGCCTAAAGGGTCATTTGCAGAAGGACTGTCAGAAACCCAGAATCATCTGCTATGGTTGTGGGAAAGAAGGACACATCAAGCCGGAGTGTCCAAACAAGTCATCTTGGAGCGAACAGAGCTCTGGAGGACGAGGTGGAAACAACAACAACAACAACCGCAACAACAACAACAACAACCGCAACTACAACAACAACAATAAGAGGGGAAAGCCTTATGGAAAGCTGAATTGCACATCTTTGGAACAAGCGGAAGAGTCGGATCAAACAGTCTTAGGTACGCTAAGCATTCTTACTCATCCTGGCAAAGTATTATTTGATACTGGGGCAACCACATCATTTCTTGCATTGGAGTTTGTGGAAAAGTTCGGGCTTAGATGTTCTAAGTTAGAAACCCCTATAACTGTTCTATCCGCGGGGGGAACGATCTTAGTAACCCACGTGAAAGAAGCACAAGTCCTAACCATATGTGACTGTGTGTATTTCGCGGACCTATTCATCATACCCATGAAGGACATATCAGTCATCTTAGGGATGGATTGGTTGACAGAAAATGGAGCGGTGATTAACTGTGGAGACAAAACAGTATCACTTCGCAACTCCATCGGAGGTCGAATAGTGTTCCAAGGAGATAAGTACAGTGAGTTGGAAATCGGATTGGAACTAAATAGCCTGAAGGAAGTAAGAATTGAAGATATTCCTGTAGTGAATGAGTTTAAGGATGTATTTCCTAAGGAACTATCGGGAATGCCACCCGATAGAGAGATAGAATTCACAATCGATCTGATTCCAGGCACAGCACCAATAGCACAACCACCATATAAGATGGGGCCAAAGGAGTTAGTGGAGCTGAAAGCTCAGATAGATGAACTGGAATAGAAGGGATTTATTCAAGAAAGTGTGTCACCATGGGGTACACCAGTTATTTTTGTGGATAAAAGAGATGGAGGAAAGAGAATGTGTGGAGATTACAGAAATTTGAACAATGTAACCATCAAGAACAAGTATCCTTTACCTAGAATTCAAGACCTTTTTGATCAAGTTCAAGGAGCGGGAGTCTTCTCAAAGATAGATTTAAGGTCAGGATACCATCAAATCAAGATCAAGAAGGAGGATGTACCAAAAACAGCGTTTGTATCAAGGTATGGACACCATGAATACTTGGTTGTACCATTTGGACTAACAAATGCACCAGCAATTTTCATGAATTTGATGAACAAGATATTCATGAAGTACTTGGACAAGTTTGTGATAGTGTTCATAGATGATATTCTAATCTATTCCAAAGATAAAGAAGAACATGCCAAGCATTTGAAGATAGTTCTGCAAACTTTGAGGGAACATCAGCTATATGCGAAGTTCAGCAAGTGCAAATTTTGGTTAGATAGTGTTGAATTTCTTGGACATGTTATAACCAAAGAAGGCATAGCGGTGAATCCAAGCAAGGTTCAGTCCGTATTGGAATGGAAATCACCTAAAAATGCTAAGGAGATACGAGGATTTCTTGGTATGGCAGGCTACTATCGGAGATTCATAGAGGGATTTTCGAAGATTGCAGGACCAATGACCAAGTTACTCAAGAAAAAATACTCCATTTGTGTGGACTGATGAGTGTGAAGCCAGCTTCCAAACACTCAAAGATAAGTTAACCACAGCACCGGTATTAGCAGTTCCTGAACCTGGAAAGGATTACACGGTGTATTGTGATGCTTCCAAGAATGGACTTGGATGTGTTCTTATGCAAGATCGGAAGGTAATAGCTTATGGATCAAGACAGTTGAAACCACATGAACACAACTACCCAGTACATGATCTCGAGTTAGCGGCAGTTGTGTATGCTTTGAAAAGTTGGAGACAATTTCTATATGGATCCAAGTGTGAGTTATACACCGATCACAAAAGTTTGAAATATTTCTTCACCCAGAAAGAATTAAACATGAGACAGAAGAGATGGTTGGAGTTGATTAAGGATTACGACCTTAAGATCAACTATACACCAGGCAAAGCTAATGTAGTAGCAGATGCCCTAAGTAGGAAGAGTACGGAGAATCAACCTACGGAATGGGAGATTCCAAAGGAACTTCGGAAAGAGTTAGAAGATGCTCAGATTTTGTTTATTCAAGGTGATGTCAAAGGAAGTATAGCAACCATGAGGATTATGGATGAGATGTACTCAGACTTGAAATATCAGATTATCCGAAAGCAAGTGGATGATTTGTTCATCCAAGAGGAAATCAAGAGGATTGGCGAAGGAAGACCATCGGAATTCCATCTAGGGGATTTTGATTCATTATACTTCCAGAAAAGGATCTGTGTACCAGATGATCCAGAAGTGAAGTCAATCATATTAAAAGAAGCACATGAAACCCCTTATTCCATACATCCGGGAAGTACTAAGATGTATATGGATTTGAAGGAGATGTTCTGGTGGATCAACATGAAAAGAGAAATAGCACAATATGTCTCGGAATGTCATACATGTCAACGAGTGAAGGCAGAGCATCAGAGTCCTGCGGGATTACTCAAACCACTAGAGATACCGGAATGGAAATGGGATGAAATAGGAATGGATTTTGTTACTGGTTTACCAATGACTAGTAAGAGGAAGGATATGATATGGGTAATAGTGGATAGACTCACCAAGAGTGCTCATTTCATAGCCGTAAACACAAAAGATACTGCAGAAAAGCTTGTGGATATTTATGTGAAGGAAATTGTGAGTAAGCATGGAGTACCAAAGAAGATAGTCTCAGATAGAGGTTCGATTTTCACATCAGCATTCTGGAAACAACTACAAGAATCTTTGGGATCCAAGTTGGATTTCAGTACAGCATACCATCCACAAACCGGAGGACAAACCGAAAGAACCAATCAGATACTTGAGGACATGCTTAGAGCTTGTGCTCTGAACTTTGGAGGCTCATGGGAGGACCATTTACCTTTAGCGGAGTTCTCATATAACAATAGTTATCAGAGTAGCATTCAGATGGCACCGTACGAAGCATTGTACGGAAGGAAGTGTAGATCACCAATTTGTTGGTTTGAAACCGGAGAAAACAAGGAGTTTACACCGGACTACATCAAGGAGAGACAAGACGTCATCGAGGTGATTCGGGATAGACTCAAAATAGCTCAGAGTCGTCAGAAGAGTTACGCCGACTTAAAGAGAAGAGATTGGGAACCGAAAGTAGGAGACATGGTTTATCTGAAGGTTAGCCCAATGAAAGGACTTAAGAGGTTCGGAGTGAAAGGAAAGTTAAGCCCTCGATATATCGGACCATTTAAGATAATCAGTCAGAATCGAGGAATAGCTTTTGAGTTGGAGTTACCGGCACAACTAAGTCAAGTTCATAATGTATTTCATGTATCACAACTCAGAAAGTGTTTGAAGGCACCGGATGATCCTATCACATATGAAGAAATTGAACTGCAATCTGACCTAACTTATGTAGAAAGACCGGAAAAGATTTTAGAAGTACAGTGGAAGAAGTTAAGGAACAGGGCAATCAAATACTGTAAAGTGCAATGGCAACATCATCCTGAGCGAGAAGCAACTTGGGAGACGGAAGAAGAATTAAGGAAGTCTTACCCCGAGATGTTCAGGTACCAATCTTAACTTCGGGACGAAGTTTCTGTTAAGGGGGAGAGGCTGTAATAACCCAGAACATAGGAACAACGAAGGGTAGATTTAGAAATGGGATGTGCATTTCATCGCAAAACGGGGGAAATTTTCGCGCTTTATTGCAACTAAACCTAAGAGGGATCGAGGTTCTCTCTCATTTTGCACTTAGGGTTAGGCAATGTGAGTTAGGGAAATTTCGACATGATCTCTTTTGTATCTTGTTGATTTGGGGAATTGATTTCATTTGACAAGTGTTAATACATTTAACAATAAGCATTGAACAATATAAAATGGAATTCATAATTTAAACACAACTTATGAATTCAAACAACTTTGAATTTCAAAGTAAATCATAAATACAATGTTTATTCCAGAATATAAATATTAAATAAATCAAAAGCTCATAAACAAAAACTTGGGCTTTATTGATATCACAACACAAATTACATTGTCTTTACAAAATTCTGGATACAAGAATTGATGAATAATAAACAGAAATAAAAATGAAGGTTACAATATGATTCCTAAACTAAAACCTAGACTATATGACTTGAAGTATTTCTTCATGGTCATGTCCATCTTCAAACCTGCAAAACAAAGAATCAACACTAGCCAGAATGTTAGTGTTAGCCAAAGATTCAGTTTGGACAGTTAGCAAATAACACAAGATTCAGTTTGGACAGTGCAAACTATCACAGCACACTTGTGCTTGTCCAAAACCATGGACAGCACAAGATAAGGGCAGCAGCAGACCAAACCTGAGCACACACCAGGGGCTCAAGTTTCAGCATATGAGAGCACACAGCTCAAGTGTGCTGGGCAGCAACAGCAAGGCCATGCAACAGATTAGTCACCAAGCAAGCCAGGCTTGGGTGTCAATGCAGGGATAGAAGCAGGGTTCATATAAAAGGAGCACAAACCCTAGAAATCATAACCAGTCGACCAGATAAGATTCACCAGGTAAGGGTGAAGCAAGAACAAGCTCAGTTCATCCAGTTCTTGAGCAAGAACAGAACCAACACACACAACCACTTAAGCCACCAGAAATCATGGTGACCTAGAAGATCATCCAAGATCTGGAGGTGAAGGGCTGTGAACAAACCCAAGTCTGCATCAACAAAACATTTCTTTCTAGGAGCTGGAACAAGGTATACCTAGTTCCTGGAAAAGATCCAATGGATCTAATCCATCATATGCATGACATAGTCATGGGGTTGAGCAGATGCTCAACAGGGTGAATCATCACTTGGTTTTCACCAAGGATCATTGCTAGTCTAAAAAGCCACCAAAATAGAAACCATCCAGGATACGAGATCTTGTGCACAGAAGCAAGATCTGATGCACAGATAGCACCAGTAGATGAATTACAATAAATAGCAGCTAGTATAGACTACACAGAAAATCCTAGGCACATAACCATCAGTAAAACCCTAGATTTCATCACAGGCAAGCATATTGGCATTCATAGTTAGTATGATCCCCAAATATGCAAGCAAAGTTGAGTAGCCAACAAGATCCAACCAATCATGTGAGCAACCAGTCAGTAGCAAGGCTACTGAGGTCACATCACACTTAGCACCAATTAAAAGAAAGCCAAATAGATCACATCACTATCCAGAAATGGATTCAGACTCTAATTGCTTGTAAAAGAATCATGAACAGCAAATTCATATACAAGCAAGTCATTTAAATCATCACTGCCTAAGCAGTTCATCATAATAATACAAGCATGAATTTATCACAGATCCATGCTAAGCATGACAGTAGCATACTGTTAAGCAACACAATTTAATTCATAGCCACTAGAGCAAGTCTAGATAGCTAAGATGAGCAACAGCACAAGTAAGCGTGATGCTTGAGCATCAGCATCACCAGATAATTGATTCATATAGCCACAGTATTAGCCAGTAAGCAATCACTGACAATCAATTGATCAAATGGATCAATTATAGCAAGCCAAGTTACACAGAGAGGTTAGCCAACAAGCAAGGAATGATCCAATGGATCATTGGCTTGCAGAGGTAGTACTGAATCATATCACAGGCACCTCTGGCACACACACAAGTGTCACAGATGCATCACAAGTACACCTAGACAAGCAAGCATGATAGACCAGTAAGCATAAGCAAGTCGTAACCAAGCATAGCATGGCATAGTTAGCTCTTGAGCAAGCACAGTAGAGCATGGCAAGTGTAGAGCATGCTAGGAGCAGCAGAGAAGCAAGCACAGCATGAACAGCAAGCAAAGCAGCATGTGCCAGTACCAGTAAATGGTAATTGGGCCATGAGCTTGCAATTAACAGAAGCACAGGCAAATTGCATAGGAATAGCATAGCTCTGTGTGATCACAGGATCACCAGAGAGCAGCAGAGCATGAGGAGGAAGAAGAACAGTAACGAGGGGAGGCGCACAGAAAAGAAGAGGGATGCACACTTACTTGCGCCTGGAAGCAGAGGCTAGGGCATGGCGAGGCAGTGCTCGCGCGGCCCTAACAGCTGCAAGTCCAGGGTAGGCGCCGACGTTACGCCGGCGAACCAGACACGAACCAGCACCACCGTAGCAGCACCTGGGGCGACGGCACGAGTACTGCAAGCAGCACCCGCGCCAGGTCAACCCCAGGCACATACTCATCGTCGGCGAGGGCGAGATCTCGCCGGAGTTCGTCGAGGCGATTCTCCACGAGATCCAGATCGGAGGCGATTCGCCAGGAGAGGACGAGAAGGGAGAAACTGCGCGGACAGATCGATAGATCTGCTCACGGCGGTTCAGGATCGGTTGGTGGCTACGGCGGAGGAGGCCGGCGATGGCCGGAGCAGGGCGGTGGCCATGGCGGCGACGCCATCGCCACGGGAGTCGCCAGACGGTTAGGGTTAGACGAGCGAGTGAGAGGGCCGAGTGAGAGTGAGTGAGGTGGGCCGCTTCGGCGCCACCGAACCCAAAAAGGGGGCCAGCCTTATTGGGCCGTCCCTGGGTTAAGTTATTGGGCTGGGCCCAATAGGGGTCCAGAGGGGTATTTTGGTCTTTTACATTTAATAAAAGATCAAAACTTTACCAAATTTTAATAAATCATAAACAACTCTAAAAATCCAATAAAAATTGGATTTATGAATGAAAAATAAATCTTAACAAGAATAAAATATGAAATGGAATTTATGAAACAAATTCAAAGTTATGAATTTTTAGAATTTAAATAATAACTTGGAATTTAAAATTATTATTTCCTTGTAATTCAAATTCAAGGAAAAATCTCAAATAAGTTCAAATATTTATTTTCAAACATTTCAAAATGAAATTCTACTAATCCAAGTCATTTCTTTTGAAAGAGGGTATTTTTCCCAGAAAAATACTATACTCCTTTTTATTCCAAAAACTATAGAGTTCACTCTATAATTTCAAATTATTTTTGGAATGACTAAGGTAATCATCAAGTAAAATCATTTTATTTTGAATTGTTGTACTTTGTGTGAATCACAATGATTAATACTTTTAAATCAATTGTAAATTACCGTCAAAGACATAAATCTTAAATACAACCCTAAATTGTAATAACTCATTGGGGTAAGGGATTCAACATAAAATAATCCATCCATGATTGCATTATTTGGATTTTATAACATTGTCCTTACCGGACAATGATGCTTCTTACAGAACCCGAGGTCCAGGTTCCATCAACTGCATTGAACTGCACTATCTCGCAGTCCACAGGCAAGTTCACCCTTGCTCATGTCAACTTGATTATTTTCTACTACTTTAATGCAAAGCTATATACTTATCATTCCTGCATCGCAAATGAAATGTTATTTTCCAACTATGAATATGACTATGTGGCTGGCAATGGAACCATGGTATGTGTTGATATGGCGGAGGTTCCATTGCAATGGGTTATATCACCCTAGGATTAAATTACCAATGCCGTCCAGTGATTCTAGCGCCGTACAAACCGCGTTGACCATGAGATCTATAATGGCTCTGGAAAAGCCAGCTGTATCTTTTCCCTTCTGCACGCCAACGGATTGGTAGAGCCGGCGAGGCCGGAGGCACTGCCGTAGGTTGGGATAGCCTTTTAAATCCCCATCCATTAGTGATGATGGCTCTACGATCTATGAAGGATTGTCCAAAGTACACCATGAGTAAAGCCGTATTATCGGGGGAAGTCTACTGGAGGTGTGCGGGTGGACAAAAGGGTGGGTTTGCAGTCGCGGAGAAGGCGGTGTGGGCTTGGATCTTTATACCTGGCCTCACACCAAAGGAAGTGTGAACGGGGGCAAGTCCCTGCGGATGGCAAAAAGGGTGAGATCTCTTGTGGGAAAAGTAACGCACCTCTGCAGAGTGTATCAAATTGTGGCTGCCACTCCTTGTTCCGGGAAGGGAACTGCGAACGCGGCAGGAAAGGAACTCCACGAAGTTCTGGTCAACCTGTGAAGACTGACGGGCATAGTTTTCATAATAAAAGCAACCTTTTGAAGAAATGTTTTCAAAACATGCATTGACCTGCGATTTCCTGATCAATGGTCGTAGCTAGTGCATCAAACACCTTTTATTCTTTTAGAACTTGCTGAGTACCTCTGTACTCACTTTCTTTCGACACCCTTGCTAGACTGTGATCCGGAAGTGGAGGCTATCAACGATGGAGCACCAGAAGGAAGCTACGAGCTGGTCTACGAAGAACCTGATCTTACCGTCGGAGTGGAAGGCGTAGACTATGGGATAGTCTACGGACCAGATGACACGGAGGTGGAGGAGTAGTGACATACCCTAGCATCATAGAGCCGAGCAGCGTAGAACTTACCTAAATAAGTTGCTGAGCTCTTTATATTTGTTATGAGTTGTAATCGTACTTAAGTAGTATCTTAGGGTGTTCTCATAGGATCTGTGAGAATACCAACTTGTTAAGGCAATGTTTGTAATAAAGTATGGAGTGTTATGACCTGCAATGTTTCTGTTGTACCACTCTGAGGGATATGGCAAATTGTGAAGAAGTCCCTTCACAAAGATCATATCAACGACTTGTATACTACAACATGCAGTGGTATGCTGGGTCACCGCAGTTATGAGTTTGGCATGCATTTAAAGAAATGCGGAATACTTTCACAGTTGACACCGCCGGGAACACCACAACGCAATGGTGTGTCCGAACGTCGTAATCTAACTCTCTTAGATATGGTTCGTTCTATGATGTCTCTTACTGATTTGCCGTTATTGTTTTGGGGTTATGCATTAGAGACAGCTGCATTCACTTTAAATAGGGCACCATCTAAATCCGTTGAAACGACACCGTATGAATTTTGGTTTCAGAAGAAACCTAAGCTGTTGTTCCTTAAAGTTTGGGGTTGCGAAGCTTATGTAAAAAAGTTACAACCTGACAAGCTAGAACCCAAAGCGGAGAAATACGTCTTCATAGGATACCCTAAAGAAACTATTGGGTATACTTTCTATCACAGATCCGAAGGCAAAATCTTTGTTGCCAAGAACGGAACCTTTCTTGAGAAGGAGTTTCTCACTAAAGAAGTGACTGGAAGGAAAGTAGAACTCGACGAGGTTATTGAACCTTCTCTCGTAGATCAGAGTAGCGCAGTGCCGGAAGATGTTCCTGTACAGCTTACACCGATAAGAGAGGAAGCAAATGATAATGATCATGAAACTTCGAACGAGGTAGCTACTGAACCTCGCAGATCGACAAGGGAGCGTACCACTCCTGATTGGTATGATCCTTGTCTAAATGTCATGATTGTGGACAACAATGATGAAGACCCTGCGACGTATGAAGAAGCGATGATGAGCCCAGATTCCAACAAATGGCAAGAAGCCATGAAATCTGAAATGGGATCCATGTATGATAACAAAGTGTGGACTTTGTAGACTAACCTGATAGCCGCAAGGCTATCGAGAATAAATGGATCTTCAAGAGAAAAACAGATGCTGATGGTAATATTACTGTCTATAAAGCTCGACTTGTCGCAAAGGGTTTCCGACAAATTCAAGGAGTTGACTACGATGAGACCTTCTCACCTGTAGCGAAGCTAAAGGCTGTGAGGATTTTTTTAGCAATAGCTGCATTTTTCGATTATGAGATTTGGCAGATGGATATCAAAACGGCGTTCCTTAATGGTGACATTGAGGAAGAGTTGTATATGGTACAACCCAAAGGTTTTGTCGGTCCTAAAAATGCTGACAAGGTATGCAAACTTCAGCGTTCCATTTATGGACTGAAGCAAGCATCCCGGAGTTGGAACCGACGCTTTGATAAGGTGATCAAAGACTTCGGGTTTATACAGTGTCATGGAGAGGCCTATATTTACAAGAAAGTGAGTGGGAGCTCTGTAGCATTCCTGATATTATATGTAGATGACATATTATTGATTGGGAATGATATAGAACTATTAAGCAGTGTAAAAGGTTATTTGAATAAGTGTTTTTCAATGAAAGACCTTGGTGAAGCAGCGTACATTTTAGGCATCAAGATTTATAGAGATAGATCAAGACGCCTAATAGGGCTTTCACAGAGTACATACCTGGACAAGATTCTACAGAAGTTTAGAATGGATGAAAGTAAGAAAGGGTTCTTACCTATGTTGCCAGGTAAGGTCTTGAGTAAGACTCAAGGTCCGGCTACGGCAGAAGAAAGAGAGAGGATGAACAAGATCCCCTATGCCTCGGCAGTAGGCTCTATCATGTATGCCATGCTGTGTACTAGACCGAATATCGCACATGCTGTTAGTTTGACCAGCAGATATCAAAGTGATCCAGGAATGGAACACTGGACAGCGGTCAAGAATATCCTGAAGTACTTGAAAAGGACTAAGGATATGTTTCTTTGTTATGGCGGGGACCAAGAGCTCGTTGTAACCAGTTACACCGATGCAAGTTGGAACACTGATCCTGATGACTCTAAGTCTCAGTCTGGGTACGTGTTTGTATTGAATGGTGCTGCAGTAAGCTGGTGTAGCTCCAAGCAGTGCACGGTGGCGAAGTCTTCAACTGAATCGGAATACATAGCGGCTTCGGAGGCTTCATCGGAAGCGGTATGGATGAAGATGTTCATTATTGAGCTTGGTGTGGTTCCTAGTGCATTGGACTCACTAGTCATCTATTGTGACAACATGGGTGCCATCGCCAATGCACAAGAACCAAGGTCACACAAGAAGCTGAAGCATATCAAGCCGCGTTTTCATTAGATTTGCGAGTACATCGAAGATGGAGAAGTAAAGATTTGCAAAGTACACACAGATCTGAATGTGGCAGATCCGTTGACTAAAGCTCTCCCTAGGGCAAAGCATGACCAACACCAGAATGCCATGGGTGTTAGGTACCTTACAAAGTAATCTAGATTATTGACTCTATTGCAAGTTGGAGACTGTTGGAGAAATGCCCAAGAGGCAATAATAAAGTGGTTATTATATATCTTTATGTTTATGATAAATGTTTGCATACCATGCTATAAATGTATTAACCGAAACATTGATACATGTGTGTTATGTAAACAACAAGGAGTCCCTAGTAAGCCTCTTGTATAACTAGCTTGTTGATTAATAGATGATCATAGTTTCATGATCATGAACATTGGATGTTATTAATAACAAGGTTATGTCATTAGATGAATGATGTAATGGACACACCCAATTAAGCGTAGCATATGATCACGTCATTAAGTTCAATTTGCTATAAGGTTTCGATACATAGTTACCTAGTCCTTCGACCATGAGATCATGTAAATCACTTATACCGGAAGGGTACTTTGATTACATCAAATGCCACTGCGTAAATGGGTGGTTATAAAGGTGGGATTAAGTATTCGGAAAGTATGAGTTGAGGCATATGGATCAAGAGTGGGATATTGTCCATCCCGATGAAGGATAGATATACTCTGGGCCCTCTCGGTGGAATGTCGTCTGATTAGCTTGCAAGCATGTGAATGGTTCACAAGAGATGATATGCCACGGTACGAGTAAAGAGTACTTGTTGGAGACGAGGTTGAACAAGGTATAGAGATACCGATGATCAAACCTCGGACAAGTAAAATATCGCGTGACAAAGGGAATCGGTATCGTATGTAAATGGTTCAATCGATCACTAAGTTATCGTTGAATATGTGGGAGCCATTATGGATCTCCAGATCCCGCTATTGGTTATTGGTCGGAGAGAAGTCTCAACCATGTCTGCATAGTTCACGAACCGTAGGGTGACACACTTAAGGTTTGATGTCGTTTTAAGTAGATATGGAATATGGAATGGAGTTCGAAGTTTTGTTCGGAGTCTCGGATGGGATCCAGGACATCACAAGGAGGTCCGGAATGGTCCGGAGAATAAGATTCATATATAGGAAGTCATTTTCTAAGTTTGAAAATGATCCGGTGCATTTATGGAAGGTTCTAGAAGGTTCTAGAAAAGTCCAGAAGAAATCACCATGGAAGGAGGGACTCCACCAAGCTTGGCCGGCCAGCCATAGGGAGGTGGAGTCCCAGGTGGACTCCACCTAAGGGGGCCGGCCACCCCACCAAAGGGAAAGGGGGAGTCCCACCTTGAGTAGGATTCACCCACAAGGAAGGTTTTTGAGTTGGACTCTTACTCGTTCTTTGGGCAACCCTAGATGTGTTCCACCTATATAATGAGGGACAAGGGGAGGGGCCCGGCCACCACAACCACACCTTGGCCGCACCCCATAGAGGCACCAAGGCCGGTGCCCCCTCTCCCCAAACCCTAGCCGCCCCTCCTCCTCATACACCTCTAGTAGTGCATAGGCGAAGCCCTGCCGAAGTTCTCCATCACCACCGCCACCACGCCGTCGTGCTGTCGGGATTCCGAGGAGGATCTACTACTTCCGCTGCCCGCTGGAACGGGGAGAAGGACGTCGTCATCAACACCGAACGTGTGACTGAGTACGGAGGTGCTGCCCGACTGTGGCACCGTCAAGATCTTCTACGCCCTTTTGAAAGCGGCAAGTGATCATCTTCTGCAACAACGAGATCTAATCTCGTAGGCTTTGGAAATCTTCGAGGGTTAGTCTCATGATCTTCTCGTTGCTACCATCTTCTAGATTGCATCTTGGCTTGTTATTCGTTTTTGCGGTAGGAATTTTTTGTTTTCTATGCTACGAATCCCATCACTATCCTCGAGGGTGTGCTGAGCATCCTCGGTTTCTTCGGTGTCGTCATTGTCGTCCTCTAGTTCTATACCACTTTCGGGTGTAGGAGGATAACATTGAGCTACGGTGGAAGCCTGTTGACAGCCGAAAAGTTAATAGAAGATCAGAAGACAGAATAACAATAGTAATCAAAGCAAGTGAAGTGAAGGTTACCTCAGCCGGAAGGTGCTTGAAATCATATGGAGGGCGAGCCGAAGTCAAGACAATGTTGTCCTTCATGCTGAAGCAAGTAAAGCGACACACCTCATCGCGGAGTTTGTCATCCGACAGGTCGGCTGAGCTGACTCTTGACTTGTCGTCTTTACCGACGTACATCCACAGCTGGTGGGGCCGGGACATCAGCGGCTGCACCCGACGTTTTAGGAACACCGAGACTACTTCAGTGCCGCACATCGTTAAGCCTCCTGTGTTCTTTAGGTTTACAACCTGTTCGAACAGCTTATCAGCTATAGCACTTTCTTCGGGAGACAAGATGTTTCGCCAGGACTTCTTCGGCTGAGCCACCAGAACGTCTTCAAATGGAGGAAGATTCGAGCGCCGCCCAGATGCTGGGGTATCTCGCAGGTAGAACCATTTGTGGCGCCAGCCCTGGACGGATTCTTTCATCGGGAAGTTGAAGTAATCAACCTCCTTTCTAACGACAAAGCCAACGCCACCAACAACAGGAGGGCCATTGTTGTCATTATGGCGCTTGACATAAAAGATTTTCCTCCATAAACCCCAGTGGGGATCAATGCCAAGGAAAGCCTCGCATACAGTGATGAAAATGGAGAGATGAAGAATGGAATTTGGAGTCAGCTGCCAGAGCTGGATCCCATAGAAAAAGAGAAGGGAACGAAGAAATTTGTGGGCAGGAAGAGAAAGCCCGTGAAACAGGAAGGTGACGAACATAACAGTGAAGCCTTTAGGAGGCTTTGGGCGAGAAGATGGACTTGGGAGATGAATATCGTTGTCGGATGAAGAGATGAGGCCGAGGGTGCGCAGCTTGTTCACCTCGCGATTGGAAATGGTGGAGGCGCTCCAATCACGGCTGATCTTGCTCGTGCCTGATGCGCTGGTACCTTTCTTCTTGCCCATGGCGTCCGGAGCTCTTGACAGAAGGAACAGAGGTGAGAGGAAAGGCTGAGGAAGAAGATGAGCAGTGTGGAAGAATGAAAAGTAAAAAAAAAATGGGAAGACCCCTTATTTATAGCATGAGCTGATGGGAAATCGTGGCCATAACTCCAAAGACATCGTGGGAGGAGGACAGAGATCTAGTCGTACACGTGTCGCTCTAAAGAAAACGGAACCGACGGCCCATTATTCCCACGATGTGCGGAAATCGAGGAGGCGCCTCGGTCAATGCGCGAGCACTGGTCATTTCCTAAACCTGACCACGCAGGGGTAGGGTGGGCCCGTCAGGTCACGTCTCGTCAATCAAACCGCATCAGTGCTGACGTCATCAGTGATGTCATGAAAGGTGTCGACTCTGATTGAAGCATCCGAGAAAATATTAAAATCATTGAGTGGATCAACTTGAGTCTATGCACGGTTACAGGCATCCGCACCTAGACTCGGGGGCTACTCCCATCGGGAGCGCTGGACGCGCACCCGATAAATTTAAACTCGGAGAAAGATTGAATCGTTTGGCTCGAGTCTGCACCCGGTTGCAAGCACCCGTGCCCAGACTCGGGGGCTACTCCCATCGGGAGCGCCGATTGCGCACCCGAAGAACTTTTTTAGCACTCCAGGATCATGCCCGGGGACTTGATTCTGTGTAGAGTAGCGTTGTTTTGCCATCGGCAGTTAACCAGCAAAGCTGGGCACGTACTCAATATCCTTTACGCATTAAACCTTACTTGAAAAATTGAAGCCCCGATGCAAATGTATCGGATGACCTATGAAGACCTGCAGAAAGCTTCGGCAGAAGAAGACATTCGACTGGCACAACTTGAGTCTACGCACGGATTGCAAGCATCCGTACCTAGACTCGGGGGCTACTCCCATCGGGAGCGCTGGACGCGCACCCGATAGAAGGAGATGATGCTGTTACAAGGAGGACAAGAATTATCAAGAGAGAAGAACATTCGATGGAGGCATGCTTTAGTCTCTACCCAAAATATCTTCGGCTAGACACTCGGGGGCTACTGACGTGGGCATTACCCTTCGGGTAACTGTTATTGCCCTATCCTGTACGGCCCAACTGGAGGCCCACGAAGACACCCGATGGCAAGGTGGGCCACTACGTCGGTGCCGAAGAAGGTTCCTTGGAGAACAAGACGAAGAAACGAAGAATACAGGGAAAGTCTAGAACTAGGGTCCTTTGTAACCTAGTCGTACCCGGACAGATCCCTCGAGACGTGGCTCCCTATATAAGGGCCAGGAGAGGGGCTGCCGAGACACACAATCAATCTTAGCAATTTTAGCCACCGCAAGTCCAGAGCTAGGTCCCCATAGAACTTAGCCTCTCGACGAGATCACAACCGAAACCTTCGGCACCCCATTGTAACCCGATATTTTCATAATCAAGATCAGACAGGCAAGACGTAAGGGTTTTACCTCATCGAGGGCCCCGAACCTAGGTAAATCGCTTTCCCCGCTTGTTTGATAACCGATGTCTCGTGTCAGCCTACATGATTCCATCTACCCTAATCCCCAAACGGAGGGCATTGTCGAGGAGTACCATCGACAGTCCCCGAAACCTAGTGTCATCATCACCAAAATACAAAGAAGGGGGCAAAATGTACCTTGTGCTTAAGTTTTTATAGGGGTTGTTAATGTCAGTGTCGGTCGGCCAAGACTTGGACCGACCGCCCTGTTTCAGCAACTCCTTCTAGCTCTTCTTTCTCTTATTCTTCGATGCCTTGGCTCATCGGGGGGGGGGGGGGGGGGGTAATCATCGGTGGTCGTAACTGATAGCACATAGCATGTTGGTGGTATCGAAATCACACATAGAGAGGGGTGAGTTCACATTATGGTGTATTGCTTTAGCTCATCACTAGGCCACTTTGGAGACTTCGAGATGGTATAGAGTCGTTAGCATGTCGGGCTGCATCACTATTGTTCTAAAAATTTGACCAAACTTAAAATAAATTTGGTTTACGATAAAAGTAAATGTACACTTATTTGTGGAGTATTTTGGTGTGGGCATGCCTAGTGGGAATCGTCACATTTCCATGTGAAATGCAGCATGTTGAAAACCCCACATTGTTAATAATAATAATGGGAAGTACTCCCTAAAAGGATCCCACTTTCGATCATATTTACTCCTATCTCTTTTAATTAATTTGAATTTACTAAGTTTTGTACAGTAGTATTAAATTTTTTTTTTTTTTTGAGAACACAGTACAACGCAGACGTTCACAAACACACACGTACAAACACCCCTATGAACGCACGCACACCCTACCCCTATGAGCACCTCCCTGGGACTGAGCCGGCATATCTTAAGGTGACGAAGTCATCACTGAAAACATAGCGCCGATTAAATCCTGGAATAAATCCAGGTAAATACAAACACCCAGTAGTATTAAATTTGAGAACAGTATATGTTCTAAACCCTCAAGGAACCAAAACCCTACCGGTACGGTCATCCCCTCCTCTTCCCCCCTTTCCCCGCGGTCGAGCCCGTGGAGCTGTGGTCGGAGCTCGCCAGGAATGGCGGCGACTTGTTTTGAGGTACGTGTCGCTCATCTCCCTCTCTCCCTCCCTCTCTCCCTCCGTTCTTCTCGTGTTCGAGCGCCGCCGCCGTGCGCGATTGCGATCCCCGTCGTACGGGACCCCCGCCGTTCTTCGTGTGGTGTCGAGAAGAAACCAGTCCATAAGTTTAATCGACCTTCTCGAGCCAAATCACCCCCTAACATCCGAACGCACGCCCGCATCCCCCTCCCCCATCGGCCTATCCCACATCCCCTCCCCTCCCCCCGGACACCTAGCACACCAGACGCGAATAAATTGGTCTGTAGCAACGATGTAGAGCCCAACCCCCTCTCGGTGGGAATTTTCGTTCAAAATGGGTTAGATATAATTAGTATTTACCTATCAACAAAATCACTAGAAGTAATCCTTTGCTATAGCTGCTGGCTCAGGTTGGTTACTGATAATTACTTTTCTGAACTTTTTTAGTGTGTATATGTTGAATTTTCTGTACCAAGCTTGTGGACATGTTGAACTTTCTGCATTAACAACTGATCTTGTATTGTCTTCTGTTCCCTCGTTTGCACAAGATGCGTGTTTTTTCCTCAGCATCAATGACAGTGAAAGCGCCTGTAGACCAATTTTAGGAGTAAATAGGCACACGGTATTTTTCCTTTTCAACCGAAATGGTAAATAGTAGAGAAAACCATTTCGGGGTGCAATCAAATTCGCATAGTTTGTGCCCAGCATAAGTAACTAGCTTCCAGAATAACAACCAACACAAGCAATTTACAAACTGGCAGCAAGCTTTAGCTCCTTCGGTTCAGGTTAATCTTCGTGACATGGTGGCTTGAAACCGTTCATGGCACTTCTTGAGATGGAATGCTATCGACATGCCATTTTTCTGGATGATATTGAAGGAACACAACTGAAGGATGTTTGACAAGAAGGCTATAAGTGCTGAAAGTCTAGCATCCAAAATCATCGATGCGCTTCATACATGGATCCAGTCTGGGCTGAGGGAGTGACCGGGTTTTGCATCCACCTGCCTAAGATTTAGAGAGATCATGCCTTCATTTTCTTCCTCTCCCCTGTGTTATTTCTCGATTCTTTATCCATTGAGCCCCTGTAATCTTGAACTGGTTTCTTTTATGGTTCTGCCATTTTATTTTAATGAATGAAAATTAGATCTGCTACATTTTCTCAAAGAAATCTGAACTGCAGGAGATAGGTTACTTCACTATTGATTTCGTGGAGTTTTTGTTTGTTTGATAATTAGCACATTTTGTTTCTGTGCAGGATTTGGACAGACTGGAGTTAAGGCTCTACAGTGAGGCTGAAAAAATGGCAAGATCATACCTGTCATTCACAAGAGAGCTCAGGAGGCTTCTCAAAAAAAGATCCATGGAATTCTTTGAAAAGAATGTTCAGCCTGTTGATAGTAATGGCAGTCCAACTGGTCCTTCATATAGGTACAGCATCCCGGTGCTCCCTACTGAAGCTCGTAACCCCAAGTACTTTATTGTTGACTTGGTTAGTGAAGACGGTGCCAAACCTGTTCCGCTTTTGTTTGAGTTTGCGGGAATGTACTTCCAGGGTTTCTTTGCTGATGATTTCTGGTGGTTATTTGAGGATGCTCATATTATTCAGGACCTTGATATCGCTACTCTGAAAGCATACATGCGGATCTTGTCCTTTAAAGGGTCATACAGATTTATTGGACAGACTTATACGACTTTCAACATTGGAATTGAAGGTCAAAGAGACACCTACTTCATTCTGTCCAAATTCAAGTCTAACACAGAACAAGATGATCTATTGAAGCGAGCATTGTGCAGAATTGTTGTTACAATCTGTGAGGCAATTCGGTTTCCGGAGCTTTTGGAATTCCTTTTCAAAACATTTGAGGAAGGACAGATGTATATAAGTTTGGATGATGAGGACAGGAATTTTTCTGATCATTTCACTGAGTGGGGGACTTACTGTCGGATCATCCGGGCAGGGGGGACCGATCTGCTTCCAGGAGGCTTTGTATCATATCAGTCACTGTTACAGTTCGTTGCATTTCTTATACCTGAGTAGAAGCATGAACTTGATCTTTATAGTCTATACCCATAATCAGTCTGGGAGTGGAGAATACTGGATTAGAAAAAATACAGGCTTTCAAGGTAGCTGGCTGCTGTTCTTGGTTTATGGACATATCAGTCACTGTTACAGTTCGTTGCATTTCTTATACCTGAGTAGAAGCATGCAGTGATAAGCTTGAACTTGATCTTTATGGTCTATACCCATGATCAGTCTGGGAGTGGAGAATACTGGATTAGAAAAAATACAGGCTTTCAAGGTAGCTGGCTGCTGTTCTTGGTTTATGGACGACATGCCAGAAGTTGTTATACAACTGACAACTTACGTGCTTATTTTTCAGCTGGCTTCTTATGCATGTTTGATTTCTTTGTAGAGCAGTTTAGTTGTTCAACAGAAGTATGCTCTGTTTTCACTATGTTCTATTGTCTGCTTGAATAGACTGCTGCTACATAGGTTATACTGATCCTACTTGCAAGCTGTATTTTGGATCTATGGGAGCAGGTAGCTGCTGTTTATATGCTTGCTCACGTATGTTGCTGTGTTTATGCTTTTGCTGTAGGTAGCTTCATTATGCTTGCTGAAGAGACTTGTTTCACGTATGTGTGCTGTTTATGCTTTGCTAGAGGTACTTGCTGTTTATGCTTTGCTGGAGTTGCTTGTTTATAATTCCTGGAGAGTGGAGAGTGCTTTCATACGTATGGTAGTGGTAGAAGTGCTTGTATTATGTTTCTTCCTTGCTGTTTGAACAGGTAGAGGTGCCCGTATATTTACTTAGTGCTTGAACATGCAGAGAGGTGCTTTGCTTTGTACTCTATTTGAGTATACTTTTTTTTTTTGGAGGAATTCTATTGAGTATACTTGGTTCCAGTTCACCTCATGCCGTCCTTATGGGCCAGGCCCATATGGCTCTGGGCACGTAGCGAATAGCGACTACTTAGTACGGACGCGAAAGACTTCAAAAAAAAAAAACTTAGTACGGGCGCGTCTGATCCCCGACCACAAAAGGAAAATAAAGAGGAGACCAAACCCTAGCCTAGGCAACCACGCGCCGTCGAGGGTGATTCACCGTCGGCACCCAGATCCGCTGCTAGGAAACAGTCGTGTCCATCCAAAACTGCCGGCGACCGCCGCCGGTGTCGCGTCGGCCTCGGATACACAGGCCGACGGACGGTGTCCAACTCTACTCCAGGGCCTCCCGTCCAGCGCAAGGTGATTCAGTTCAGCTGCTGCGTCTTGGCCGATCCATAATCTCGAGTTCTACCAAGCATTTTCTTGTACTCCGTATTTTAACTCCATCTATAGTCTGTGGTATTTATAAAGCGGGACGAAAACCTATTTCGAAACCCAATTTTGATTTCTCGACTCAAGATAGCAGCCGGTGTGTGGTTGCCTGTCATTTTTCGTTTTTTCTCCCTAATTTACGATTTTTAATACTCCCTTCGATTCATATTACTTGTCATTAATATAGATGTATCTAGAACTAAAATATATCTAGATACATCTATATTAGAATTAACTAATATGGATCAGAGGTAGTATTTTATTTTTTGCTCGGGGAATTCTGGTCTTTCATCTTTAGATCACACATAAGACCATAGACAGAGTAGGTATCATAGCTGAGGAACTCTGGCCAGAGTGATCAGACAACCGCGGTTGAAAATGCCTGAAAAGGCCAGTTGAGCACTTGACATGTGCTAAAACATTAGACGGGATTCTGTCAATAGTCCATTTATGGTACTCTTATGTATTACGATGGATGTACGCTAATGCTGCGCTTGTTTCTGCAGGCTGGCTAGAAAAGAAAAAAAAAAATGGAAACAGACCATGCAGAGATGATGACAGGAGATTCGTACATGCCAATTGAATAACCTTTCCAGTGCTCCTACACCTGATCAAATTTGCATTTTTCATGTGCTGAGCTAACATGCGTCCCCTCTGTTTTGCAGGTGTCTTGGTAGATGTTATTTGGTTGTGAAAAGAAACTTGGATACTGCCAATTTTGCTTTTGGATGATTCTCAGAAAAAAAAAGAGACAAATCATGGATCAAAGTTTTCTCTCATTGTAGATTTGAAGCTGCAAAGGTGTGGAGTGAAAATCAGTTAATTGTTTTCTGGTGTCATTAGCTTACGAGTAAAACTAATTGTAACACATGTAATCATTATTTTCCCCTTAATTTTTCATCTCATTTTTTAAAAGGGAAAAGTAGCACAAAATCTGAAGCTAACATTCTTGCTTAGTGTTGGGGCGATCCTCGGGGCATTTCGACTCTTGGCCGTTGGATCTAGGATGCCACGTGATCCTCACCGTCCCTATTCTTCCCGCGTGGGATAAAAGGCCCGTAGTGGAACCCTAGGCACCACACACAGACTCTTCCTCTTGCAACCCTGTCCATTCGAGCGCTCCCACTCATGTCCCTCCACCTCCGCTAAGCGGTGTGCCCTGCTTGACCTAGGACTTGGACCTCAGTGGTGTGCATGTTCGATCCGCTGCTCCTTGAGGCCAGGTCGGACCCTCCCCATGCACCTACCTCTCCCCTGTCCTCCATTTTGCACTCTTTCTTCTTCTCCGCCCTCCTCCCATTTTCTTGCCCTTGCTGCCACATCTCCTCTGCTGCTCCTCGTGAGATCGAGTCGACCAGCCAGTATACCTCTCGGCGTCCAGTCCCTTGCAGATGCTTCCTCACCAGGAGAGCGAGGGAGAGTAATGGAGAAAGAGGTGACAATATCAAGATGAGAAGGGGAAGGAGACTATCTGTAGCAAGGATAGGATAAGCTCTTAAGCTGACATTTTCTTTGGAAAGTGCTACTGGATAGGTGGCTATCTTATTAGCTTTGATGAAATTAAGTCATGCTTTTTTGCTATATTGATGAAAAAACAAGTTCTGGCCAATTCAGTGATGAGGTTTTTTGTTTAAAGTGTATCCATTTGAAGTTCCTTGCCAACTTTTGAAACGATTGTTCATTTCTCATTTCTTCTTTAATTAGGTTTATCACATAGGGTCACAATTCTCCCCCTTTTGCAAGCAATATATTTTGGATCTCCATCTGTGCATAGCAATCTTGCAGGATCTAATTGTAAGCATGAGACAGGAACATCGAACAACACTGGTTTATGATAAGCATGACCATGGTTTGTATTGGTTCAGATCTTTACAAGAGATCGTTATGCTGGATGTAAACAAACAAGGTCTACGATCATTTAGGGTTCTATTTCTGGATGCACATAGTATTCAGATGAGTTTCCTCCATTGTCTGTTATCTATAAAGTTATGAACGAAGCAACCCCGAGCGGCCACCAGGTAAATCAGAATTTACCTGCCGTAGATTTCGTCTCAAGGAATCTGGGCCGTCCGTTTTTTACCATGGGGTATAAAAGGCAACATCCCATGGAGGGAACCCTAACCCACTTTCCCCCAATCCCCGTGCGCGTCTCTTCCTCGCCAATGGCAGCTGCCCCCTCCTCTCCCGCTCAACCTCTGATCTCTCCTCCACCAGTCGTCGCGGCTCCTTGTCACCTGCTCTCTCCTCCTACCCGGCGCGCGTCGGTGTTCCTGCCGCTCCGTGTGGTGGTGTACGATGGCGCGGCGGCGGAGGAGGACAAGACGGTGCTGGGCCACGGGAGCTCGTGCGGCGGCCGGCCAGGCTCCATCTCCTCCACCCCTCCTTTTGCCCTTAGCTGGAGCAGAAGGAGGCAGCAGGCCTCCGCCACGCCCCTCCCTGTTAGCCTTGGTGGGAGGTACATGTCGACACTCCCGGCGGTAGGGGCTAACTTGCTCGGCCCGGAGAGCAACGGCGGTCCTAGTCCAGCCACCTTCCTCCGTGCCTAGCAGGTGGTGTACATGCCGCTGCTCGAGATACTGCTGCGCTCCGCCTTCTCCTCCTTGGCGGTGCTCAGCTGGAACAGCATGGTGCACCGCAGAGCCTTTCTTCTACCGGACGACAGTGACAAGCGAGGTGAGAAGCCGGCAGCCCCTCCCTTCTCCACCCCGTTGCTCTCCCCATCAACTGTCTCTCACTCCTCCCAGGCGTTCAACAGGAATATCATCCAGAACGCAGGGAACTCCTCCTCAGCGGATCTGGCATGAAACATATGTACCCATAGTCTTAAACTCGTCCTTATGATTTCTCTCTCGCTCTATATATATATGTATGTATGTATATATATATATATATATATATATATATATATATATATATATTTAATCCTTGGAAGTTTTGTTTATTTGTGCAGATCTACTCATCTATACAAGCAAGATGTTTGAAAAAAATCCAAGCAGGTTATTCACTCCTTTGATCTCTTGATTGAGCACAGATGAAGATGTTCTTGGATTCAGTAAAGATTCAGGTTTGTTTTTGCCTACGTTTGGCCTTACATGTTACGAATTTTGGCTAAAAGCTAGTTGCTTAAAACTTCAGTGTGGAGGGTGAGATGGCTCTGGATATGAATTGATTCTGGGGTGGAGCGAAAAATTACAGCTCTGCTTGATGCTGGGATGCAGCGAAAAAATTACATATTTCGTTTCTGTTTCTACATCACTTTTTGTTTTCTTCTTTACAATCTGCTTGATGCTGGGATGGAGTGAAAGATCACAACTTTAGTGCACTGGGGAGAAATAGTAGGGTTTGTAAATGAGATCAAGATTGCGGTTTTAGTTAGTGCATACTTTCCATTATTATTGCACGCAACAGAATGTGGTATAATGAGAGGCATGCCGTGTACTTCAGTTGAACTGTGTTCATTTCCTTTGTCTAGATACAACTTCAGTTGAACTGTGTTCATTTCCTTTGTCTAGATACAACTTCTGAGTCTGTTCCATATGCTGTAACATAATAGCTACCGCCGATCCACCATGGATTGAAGTTTTCATGGATAAAAAGGCTTGCGATAAATATTTATGGTTTCGACAAACAAAAGATGAGCCTTTTTCTTGTTGTTCGTATCGTATGTGCTTAGTGCAATACATATGTGGGCATTGCAGTTTAGTTAACACCGCACACCAGTAAATATCTCTATGGTACAACGGCGGAGGAATAATTTACTAATCAGTTGTAGTTGTCATAAAATTGTTCTATCCCTTTGCTTTGTCAATATGAAATGCTGTCACCATAGCATCTTTCAGGGTTTTATTACTCACATGCTTCATGTCCACACCGTATTCATCCCTCGTGTTATATATCACTGCATGCCATTTACTTACTGCCATCTATTCCTTAACATGTTACAAGCAGCGAATGGCAATGCACAAGCTCTTTCTGGCTATATACATTTGAACAATCGGAATCTAAGTGTTTTCAACGAGTTCTCAAAGCAGCTCAAGGGCGAGGCTAACAGGTAAACTTTACTCAGTATGGTCTTCACTACCATCACAATCAAAAGGAAAGTTGAAACATTTTAGAACCGTGTATAACAATTGCATCACTTGTGCCTTTGGTTATGTACTATTGCGTTGACCCGTCATGTTTGTGCAATGTGGTCTTTCCTTTTCTCACTTTCCTTATTACTTCAATATTTAATCTGCAGTAATCCTGAATTCCAGAAATCCATGAAGGTTTTCAGTGAGAAACTTGGTGTGCTAAAGGAACATATCAAAGTGAGATATGATAAGTGGATAAAAAAGACTGCACTTCTTTTTATCTGGAGTCGTATACATATAGGAGTACATTGAACTATACCTTTGTATGTGATAAGTTCCAGATTTTCTCTTGGTGTTATTTAACATATTATCTAATGCGTTATGCAGACCTAAGAAAACGGCTGAGACAGTTTCCAAGAGAGTTGATGATGTTTTGGCTGAAGCCGATGCGACATCTAAAAAGGTGAGTCAGTCACAATTCTTCATTAAAGATGACCGATCAAAACATGACATTTCTGACCGAATGAGGAGGCTCCGTGAACCCCCATCCTTTTGTTGATTTTAGACCTGACTGTCTTGATGACTACTGCTTTCAGAGTTGCAAGAAGGACGGGAGGTTGTACATAGCCAGCGGTTCAGATGATCAGCTGCTCTGTGACCCCTTGATGCTGGTTTATCAAGCCACATTCTGCACTCTTTTAAGTTTCTCTGAAATTTGAAATCACTGATTGGTGCAGCAATGCTAGAATTTTGTTATTTGTCAGTGTTGGAATTACTATGTAAGATTAGTACGTTAGGCTGTGATTGCTACTACAGATGGAATACCAGTTCAATATTGGTAAATTTATTATTGCTTTTTTATTTTCTAGGACATGTAAGCTATACTCTTGGGATAATAGCTTTCTAAGGTGTGTATATGTCACTGGGAAAATACCAATATTGTTCATCTTATCTTTTGTATATCCATAGTTTACTTTTAAGAGCTGACATAAAAACAAGTTCAGTTTTATGTTTTTATTAACAGAGCAAAGAAAATTTTATATAAATTTCAACTTTGCTATCTCTAATCTCTTCCAGCTTTATCCAGCTTTAGTATGGTTTACAAGCCATTTGTCTTTGATAGCTTTGCCTGTCAAGTGTTCTTTTATTAATAGTTTAGACAATCTTTTTTTTATCATGAGGCGTGTTGAAAGAATGTCTTGGGTGGTTTCATTTTTTTTAATTTCTTCACGCAAGCCTCCTTATCATATCAAGATTGTGGAATGGGCCGTGCTGAGCGTCCCCGGGGGATCAAAGCCCCGATCCCTCGGGTCACCAGCCGTCCGATGGACCGATCAAAACCATTTGCGGAGAGTCAACGCCTCAATGGGAGCACAACACTGAACAAAATGCAAAAAAGCACACCCACGATCTGGCTGTCTAGCACATGGCGCTGCTGCCCAGTTCCTCGCTCCTCCCGTGAGCCACAATCGTTGCCGGAGAAGTTGTCGCGGGCGTTGGCGGAGAACACTGTCGGAGAACCCGTCAAGGGCGGCGCCGGATAACTAATGCAGCATTTTCTCCCTGCGCCACGCATCCGGCTGCGCGTTCGGTTAATTTTGTTAATTCGGTTTGGTTAATACGGTTTTTAAGTAAATACGGTTTCTGTACTTCGGTAAATACGGTTTCGTATAAAAATACGGTACGGTTTCGGTAATAACCACAAAATATCGGTTCGGTTTCGGTAATAACCAAACTAACCAAAGTTGACGCGAATTCTTGAATAGCACATAAATTATATTGATATATAATTCATATTCTTTTATTTTTATGATTGAACGAACTGTCTTGCATGAGAAAGACACAAAAATACAAAAAAGTGCGGCCAAAATAAAATTTTAGCCAAGATTGGAAGTCGAATGACCAAAATAGCAAAAACGTGCATGCCTAAACCATCACGCTGGAATGTATTCTATGTGTATCTTCAAATTCAAAGATATATAAAGTAGGTTGCGAAGTTCAGTTGGGCTAGGGAAAAAAAATTCATCCGTAGATGTGCTATTCGGTTTTGCTCGGTTTAACTGAATTATTTCGGTTTCTAACCGAATTAACCGTTTGGCATATGATTAGGTATTTTGCTAATTGTAACCTAACTTAAAACTTAAAAAAACCATAATTTAGTTACGTTAGGTCTTTTTGGTTTCGGTTTTCGGTTTCAGTTCGATTATGCACAGCCGGAGTCACGCATCCTAGCGCCGGCCATGGCGGACTGGCGGTCGTCGGAGAAACCCGACGCGACCTCGCCGTTGAAATAGCTTCGCCGTCCACTGAAGCGGCAATGTCGTGAGCCCCCTGTAGCACGACCGCACCCCTCCTGTAGCACCGCCGCCACGCCAAGGTAGCACCTCTGGCCACCCCTTGCAGCAAAAGCAGCCGCGCCATGGTAGCATGGTTGGTCGATCCTTGTAGCAAGGACGGTCTACCTTTGTAGCAATGTCAGCAGCCATTTGTAGCAGTGCTGCCGCGCCATGGTAGCAACAGCGGCTACCGGTAGCAATGCCACCGCGCCATGGTAGCATCGCTGCCGCGCAATGCTAGCATCGCAGGCCGCCTCTTGTAGCAACGCATGTTGCCCCATGTAGCAAGTCCGGCCACCCATGGTAGCAAGATCGCTCGGCCGTCGGTCGTAGCATCCCCTCCCCGCTGCTCACAGCAACGCCAAATTCTGCGGCCCATGTCCACTTCTGCATCAGACTCCATGGGGCGACGACCTCTGCGAGCTGCGAGCGGGGCCTGTTGAGCCCGGAGATGGATCACACGACCGTGGAGGTGGAGAAGGCAGCAGCTACCTGGTTCTTCTCGTCGGTCTAGCCGGGCGACCACACCATCTCGAAGAGGCGCAGGGTCGAGGCGGGCGAGCTCTGGGTAGTGCGCAGGCCGGCGAGCTCCGGGAGGTGAGCAGGCGGGAGAGCTCTGGGAGGGGGAGGTAGGGGCGGCGCTTGGGGTGGGCCCATGGATAAGGCTCTGCGGGCGCAGCGGTAGGTGAGAAAATCTGGGGAGGAAGAAGGGAGGCTTGGCTAGAGCTACGACAGGGAAGAAAACTGGGGTGATTTACACAATAATAACCTTTTTACGTAAGAATTGCACAAAATGACCCTCCAGTCAAACTATTTCACGCTTCTAACCCTTTTGTGTGGCTCCCTTCGCAAGAGCGCCACACCCTTCTGTGTGACGCTCTTCGCAAGGGCGCCACACCCTTCTGTGTGGCTCCCTTCGTAAGGGCGCCACACATTCTGTTATACGTGGCGGCTCGAGCATGCCTGCCGACAATGTGTGGCGCCGCTCTCACGGACGCCACATAAACATGTGTGGCGCCCTTCGCAAGGGCGTCACAGAAAAGGGTTAGAGGCGTGAAATAGTTTGGCCGAAAGATCATTTTATGCGTTTTTTCCCACAAAGGGTTATTTTTGTGTAAATCGCCGAAAATTGGGGATCAAGTGGATGAGGTTTGGGCGGTGGGTGGGGTCCACAACGACACGTGTTGAGAGGAGGAGCCGGGGACGCTAGACACGCGATCCCCCGGGTGATGTATAGCGTTTTCCTTGTGTAATTTAATTCTTCTCGGATATGCTTGGTGCTCTTTCTCTGGTCTTAGACAGAGGATTATGTCCACCTAGCACTCCATCTCGAACAACGACACCCACGGTTTGTAGAGTGCCTGGATCAGCATGCTACGCTGGTGGAAGCGTCGCCCACCTTCGAAGGAACTTTGGCCGAACTTTATTAAGATAGAGAAGAAAGAGTTTTACAAGAAGGCCGGAGTGGCCAGCGTCGGCTGAGGTAGCCGAAGGCTAACTAAAATACAAAGTCTAAACAAAACTACCCTCAGCCATAGCAACACAGGGAGCCACCTCAAGGCCGAACGTCCCAGGGTGTGAAGGAAACCTAGAACTCCGTGATGCATCCAGCAGCTCGCCATGAACGGATGTTTTCCATGATAAGCTCGAACATGCGATCGACCGTGCTACTCTCCTGCTGGAAAATGCGGGCGTTCCTTTCTTTCCAGATCCTCCAGTGTACAAGGATGGCCACGGTGTCAAAATCACGACGTAGATTCTTGGGTGCCTGCTTCCTGGCCGTTAGCCACCAAGTGCTCCAGAAAGCGACCCCAGGGACGGGAAAGATAGCACCAGACCAAGCACGAACCCGGCACCACACCTGCCGAGTAAAATGACAGTGCATAAAGAGGTGTGTGCAATTCTCATGAACAGACTGACATAGAGAGCATTTAGGGTTGTGTGGCCAGCATGTAGGGTTGTGTGGCCAGCCTCTCCGTGCCAGATTATCCGCAGTTAAGAGCAGGTCTAACAGACCCCGTAAAAGGGCAAACCCATATAATAACCGCTGATTTGAGGGTTTCGCGTCTACCCGGCCGTCTAGCACGCCCCGTAAAAACGGCCCCCGCATCGTTTTTTGCTGTTTTCGACTACGGGGCGGGTCGTCGCCCCCTACTTGTGCGGGGTGGGAGCGGGGATAGTGGGCGAAACCACTATCCCAATTCCGAAAGCGCGCGCGGACATTTCAGTTGTCCCCATCCATTTTCCCCCGCGCGCCGCCGCAGCCACCCGCGCGCCGCCGCCGGGATCCTTCAGATCCGCGCCCCTCCGCCGTCCGCCGAGCCGCGCCGACCTGCGTCGACGCCCGCCGCACCTCCGCCGCACCCCCGCCGAAGTTCCGCGTCCCTCCGCGCGCGCCGCCGCCCTCCAGCCGTGGTCTTCTCCGCCGTTTGTCGCCGGTGAGTATTCCGCCGCGTTCTTCTTCGTTGTCGCCGGTAAATTGGTCGGATTTCGGGCTGATGTATGGTACCCCGTGGTAGATGGCTTCGGAGGATGTGCACATGGAGGATTTGGAGGCGACGTCGACCGATTGGTCATCGTCGGATTCCGACGATTCCGACATCGACGAGTTGCTCAACGACGACGAGACGGAGATGATGCTGCTCCTGTTCGGCTTGAAGCAAACGGAGGACCGCATGAAGCTGCTGGATCAGCGGAAAGGATCCGTGATGGGGCGTATGTGCATTCCGCGGAACCGCGCGCTCGGCCACGAACAGCTGATGCAAGATTATTTCGCCGAGGTACCGACCTATCCTCCCCGCCTCTTCCGTAGACGGTACCGAATGCGTAGGTCTTTGTTCGAGAGAATCGTCAAAGATTGCGAGGCAAATTGCGATTATTTCAAGCAAAGAAGAAATGCTGCCCAAGTCATGGGATTTAGTCCATATCAAAAAATTTCTGCCGCCATGAGGGTTATTGCATACGGTATACCAGCAGATTATACCGACGAGTACCTTCGCATTGGTGTGCAAACAACCACGGATTGCGTGCGTATGTTTGCCAAGATGGTGATCAAGTTGTATGGAGAGAAGTATCTCCGAGCTCCAAATGAGGATGATACAAAAAGGCTCATGGAGATCAATGAAAAGAGGGGGTGGCCGGGGATGCTTGGTAGTTTGGATTGCATGCATTGGACATGGAAAAATTGTCCAAAAGCATGACATGGAATGTATTGTGGCAAAAGCCGTGATGCTACCATTGTTCTTGAAGCTGTGGCCTCTCAAGACTTATGGATTTGGCATGCTTTTTTTGGATTGCCGGGGACACTCAACGACATTAACATCTTGAATAGATCCCCTTTGTTTGCAAGACTAGTTAAGGGTGATGCTCCACCTTGTAACTACAAAGTTATGAACAATGAGTACACCATGGGGTACTATCTCACAGATGGTATTTACCCTAACTATGCAACCCTTGTCAAGTCCATAAAAGAGAAAAAGGACAGGGCTTTGACAAGAAAGGAAGCTTGCTTCACCAAAAATCAAGAGGCATGCCGTAAAGATATTGAGAGAGCTTTTGGTGTCTTGCAAGCAAGGTTTGCAATTGTCCGGGGTCCTGCTAGGTTTTGGGACAAGGAAACTCTTGTTGATGTCATGACATGTTGTGTCATTCTTCACAACATGATCATTGAAGATGAAAGAGGTTTGAACTTGCCATGTTTCTATGACAATGTTGGCACCCGAGTGCAGCCCGAGAGGAACCCTGATCGGATTGAAGCTTTTCTTGCAGCTCATCGAGGCATTGAAAATGCCGAGACTCATCACCAGCTCACCCAAGATCTGATTGATCACCATTGGCAGTTGCATGGCCAATGAGTTTTTACATTCATTTCCCATTGTTGTATGTGTGAAACATTCATTTCCTATTCTTGTATGTGTGAAACATTTGTTATTTGTTTAATTCTTCCATTAGAACATTTATTGTAATAATTATGACGATTATTGTGTGATGTAAAATAATTATTTTATGTGAATGTTGTGTTGGTTTTAATATCCAAATTGTCAAAAAAACCCTGTTTTGAGGGGCCGGAAACTCGGACGAGCTAGCAGAGCCCGTATCCCCACCCCGTTGTTTAACGGGGTGGGGATACGGGCTCTGCTAGCTCGTCCGAGTTTTTTGCCGGCGAAAATCGGATACAGGGCCCTTTACTCGTGTTATACGGGGTGAAAAAATACGGGACCTGTTAGACATGCTCTAAGCACCGTTCTACAAGCCACATGAAGAATTTACAGCGCATACTGGCTTTCGACTTCCAGATAGGTTTGGCGCACGCAAACTCCGTGTTAGCTAGGAAGAGAAGGGCTTCCCTAGCCAGGGATCGACCGCTGGAGTCCTCCCGAGTGGTCACTTCCCGACAAAAGTCAACCTTACAGAAAATAGCAAATATCGTCCGTTCCCTTTGAGGCGCGCGCCGGTAAAAATAAACCTGCGTTCGGCAGGAATCGACCTACAACCTCATGCGCGTGTACGCAACGGAGTCGAAGAAGTACCAGCTGAGCTACTAGCAGTTAATGCTTACAGTGAGAGACGCGCCCATTTTGTATTATTATGTTCTACGCGGTAGAGCTAAAGAAGGAAAATTTATTCTACGCTAAAACAAACATTCACAAATATCGGACGAACAATCAACCTGGAGGTTCACGAGTCCGGTTTTTTAGCTTATAATTTATCAACATATGCCGCGTTATTTATGAACGACAAATGTGAAAATGTATCCACCCGAAAAAGCTAATTTTTTTTAAATACTTTAGCACTTATTTAGCTCACAATTATCAACCCTCTGACTCACTATTTATCAACGGTAAATGGGAATAATTACCTACCCAAAAATCTATTTTTATTTTGAATATTTTAATGAATTTTTTAGCTCACAATTTATCAACCCTGTGCTGCGTTATTTATCAACGGTAAATATGAAAAATTATCAACTCAAAAAGCTAATTTATTTTAAATATTTTGGCACTTATTTAGCTCACAATTTATCAACCCTCCACCTCGCTATTTATCAACGGTAAATGCGAACAATTACATACCCGAAAAGCTAATTTTATTTTGATATTTTTGTGATTTTTTTAGCTCACAATTTATCAACCCTCTCCCTTATTATTTATCAACAGTAAATGTGAACAATTACCTACCCAAAAAACTAATTTTATTTTCAACACTTTGATGAATGTTTTAGCTCACAATTTATCAAGCTTGTGTCGCGTTATTTATCAATGATAAATATGAAAAATTATTCGGAAATTAATTTAGAATATTTGGATATTTTTTTAGCTCACAATTTATCAACCTCCTGCCCCTTTATTTATCAACGGTAAATATGAAAACTAACCAACTCGAAAAGTTTGATTTCACTTAGAATATTTTGGCACTATTTTTACCTTACAAAGTTATCAACCCTCTGTCCGTTATTTATCAATGATAAAATATGAAAAATTATCGATCCAAAAATATAATTAAGTTGAAAGTGATATTTATTTGAGTTGCAAGTGTATTTATTTAAGTTGCAAGTGGTAGTTCATTCGTGTTACAAGTAGTTTTCCCACCCGTTATTTTTCCCCTCTTAAAACCACTAGCCCGAAAAAGAGAATTAAAAAATAGTCCAAATAACATGATTTTTATACAAAAGTAACAAGAATATAGAAAAATGAGAAAAATGATACTGAATTTATAAAAGGGAATTGTACAAAAACTGCATAGCTAGGTTGAATTTTGAATAAAATTACGCAATAAAAAATAACTGATATAAATAAAAAATAGCACAAAAGGGAATTCGCGAAAAAGAAGTTCATATTGTTACTTTTACAATATGTACATACTGTAGTCCAAAATACATACGTATCTGTTTCTATCACGAACGACCAGTGGCTCATATTGTTAGCACAGTTGCGCTCGGGTAAGAGATCTCAAGTTCGATTCTCCACGGTGCCATTTTACTTTTTCGGGCGCAAAGAGTCGCGGCGGGTGGAATACGACAAAAACGGGATTGGTCTGAGGTAGCGCTTCACCCCTAGAAATTGACCGCACGGACGGTCCACCGTGAGGGAGGGATTTCGGGAAGAAGAGCCTGTATGCTGAACTGACGGAGAAGCTTCCATCCTTGGTGCAACGCCATATCGCCTCATCTTGCCTGCCTTCAGTCAGCGCCATGCCCACCACAGTGTCCCATAATTGGAGATATTGTGCCAGCGCTTGTGTAGACCACCCGAGATATCTCTGACCCAACGATGGTTGTGTAGAGCTGCAGCCACGGAGATGTGCGAGTCACGAAGGAAGGAAAAAAGAATCGGGACCATATCCTTCACACAACGTCCACCTGGGAGCCAAGCATCGCTCACCTTTCGACGATGTATTCCTCCATCTCGGCGCCTAGGGGGATCGGTGGCATGGCGTATCCACCAGTGCTGATCCACCAGTCCGGCGGCACCGGCAGGTTCGCGAAAAGAACCTCCACCTCCACCTCACCGATGCATAGGTTCGGCAGTTTGTACCCGCTGCTGCTGAACCTGCCCGCTTCTTCATTTTTCGCCATCGGCAATTCTGCGTGGTGTCTACAAGAGGGGAGTGTGTGTGGCGTGTGAATGACCGGCAAGGGCTATATAAAACGATTGGGAGAGTGGCTGGTCTTGTCCATTAACGCCGGCGCCGCACGTCGAGCCCTCACACATCGGATATCTGCCGGTGACGCTTGACGACTCAATGCCTCGAAAACCGCCACTCTCGAAACACCGCGCCGGGTCGTCTATTTTACGCTGACCAGTCGCCGTAGTCGCTGCCAGGGGGTGTGCCCTGTCTGGACCTCTTCACATCGGGGCCAACACGGTAGTCATGGACAATGTTTTGGGCTGGCACGGCTTTGGGGTGCCGGTGTGGCATGTTTTGGGGGGTGGAGCCCCCAAAGCCCGGCGGGGATGCTCTTAAGTATGGCTATACTTTCTTGTCAAAAGTTAACTTTTTAATGTATTACTGTCATAATATAATCCACACCCATTCATACTGAAGTAGGTCAAATGATTTTGTTACACTTACATGAATGATCCATTTGCATCAATTATAGTCAATACTTTTGGTTCTAGTTTTATAGTGCTAGAGAAGCATGCCGAGCAGCACACTTTCCCCCTCCTCCCTCTCTCGCTTAGCTACAGTTGCCACCGTTGAGAGTCTTCTTCATTTCGGAGCTCTCTTCCGACTCGAATCCGGCAACATTGCTGCTTGGAGGAGAGAAGGTTGAGACGCTCATCTTGTATATAGTAGATCTAGTCTTTCTCGTCCTTCCTGTAGGATTAAGGATTGTAGTTCTGTCCCCAGTGGCGTTTGGCGAGATGCCTTTGGGCTTGTCACCCGTGCTGCCGCTCAGCGCAGGTTGGCCGTTCTCTGTGCTTCCCGGCGAGCTCCCGAGGTGGGAGGTTGGTGGGGAAGCTGTTGGAGGCGGAGGCCCCTTGAATAAGAGCGGTTGCGGCCTTCGCTGGTTTTCGCGGTTTGGTGCTCTGTGGCTCCTTCTGGCCGGCCTTGGAGGCGAGGGGAAGCAGGGTATCGGCATCAATTTCTGCAGATCTCGGTGGCTGGAGTACTGGAGCGTGTTGTTGTGTGCTTCGGGCTGCGCATGGTGACGTTTGGTGCGGCTCCTTCTGGTCAACGCGGCGTGGTGCCGTGTAAAGCTGATGGGGAAGCCGTTCGCGCTTTCTTCAATAAGCTCGAGCAGGTGCCTTAGCTTGGAGCGGAGTGGTGGAGCCAGTGAAATCCCCCTGGCCGGCCTTGGTGGCGAGGGGAGGGAGAGACCTGCTGTAGCGGTTTCTGCTTCATGGCGACGGCGGCGGAAGATCAAGCAGCACCCTGAGGAGTTCTACGCGGCGGCTTTGCCGTCGTGATCTGCAGCCGCATCAGCGGCCTTTCAAGACGCAGCGACGTCTTTTGGAGGAGGCCTTGCTGGAGATCCTCGCCGGAGTTCAGTACCCTAGCGCCATCAAGTGGTTTGTCCCCGGTGGTGGAGTGGTGGCCGGCGCTGGGGGTCTCGTGGTCGGCGGAGTGGATCAGGGACAGGGTCTCGATTGCTTTTTTTTCTTCTTCCCTGAGGTCCTTTGTGTAAACATGCAGGTTTGTTTTGTAGATCAGGTGTTCTACAAGGTCCTGTATGTAAATTTGTACCCACCGTCTGGAATTTAAGTGCTGCTTCGGGGTCGTTCGAGGCCCCTCCTTTGTTTAAAAAAAAAGCATGCCGATCTTTTGTCCACATAGATAACTCGTGTCATCAACTCTTCTATTACAGAAAAACAATTCTTGGAGCAATTCAGCTTACAGAGAGTTAGAACATCTCTGGAGGAAGGAAGAATGGCTGGCAGAGATGTTCGCCAGATTATGTGCGGGTTGTTCATCGCGAAAGATGAAGAATAAAATTCCATCAGTCCAAATGCCCAATTTCACACCTTAAAAGGTTGGGCTGGCATGGCTTTGGGGTGCCGGTGTGGCATGTTTTGGGGGGTGGAGCCCCCAAAGCCCGGCGGGGATGCTCTTAAGTATGGCTACTTTCTTGTCAAAAGTTAAGTTTTTAATGTATTACTGTCATAATATAATCCACACCCATTCATACTGAAGTAGGTCAAATGATTTTGTTACACTTACATGAATGATCCATTTGCATCAATTATAGTCAATACTTTTGGTTCTAGTTTTATAGTGCTAGAGAAGCATGCCGAGCAGCACACTTTCCCCCTCCTCCCTCTCTCGCTTAGCTACAGTTGCCACCGTTGGGAGTCTTCTTCATTTCGGAGCTCTCTTCCGACTCGAATCCGGCAGCGTTGCTGCTTGGAGGAGAGAAGGTTGAGACGCTCATTTTGTATATAGTAGATCTAGTCTTTCTCGTCCTTCCTGTAGGATTAAGGATTGTAGTTCTGTCCCCAGTGGCGTTTGGCGAGATGCCTTTGGGCTTGTCCCCTCCTGTGCTGCCGCTCAGCGCAGGTTGGCCGTTCTCTGTGCTTCCCAGCGAGCTCCCGAGGTGGGAGGTTGGTGGGGAAGCTGTTGGAGGCGGAGGCCCCTTGAATAAGAGCGGTTGCGGCCTTCGCTGGTTTTCGCGGTTTGGTGCTCTGTGGCTCCTTCTGGCCGGCCTTGGAGGCGAGGGGAAGGAGGGTATCGGCATCAATTTCTGCAGATCTCGGTGGCTGGAGTACTGGAGCGTGTTGTTGTGTGCTTCGGGCTGCGCATGGCGACGTTTGGTGCGGCTCCTTCTGGTCAACGCGGCGTGGTGCCGTGTAAAGCTGATGGGGAAGCCGTTCACGCTTTCTTCAATAAGCTCGAGCAGGTGCCTTAGCTTGGAGCGGAGTGGTGGAGCCGGTGAAATCCCCCTGGCCGGCCTTGGTGGCGAGGGGAGGGAGAGACCTGCTGTAGCGGTTTATGCTTCATGGCGACGGCGGCGGAAGATCAAGCAGCACCCCGAGGAGTTCTACGCGGCGGCTTTGCCGTCGTGATCTGCAGCCGCATCAGCGGCCTTTCGAGACGAAGCGACGTCTTTTGGAGGAGGCCTTGCTGGAGATCCTCGCCGGAGTTCAGTACCCTCGCGCCATCAAGTGGTTTGTCCCCGGTGGTGGAGTGGTGGCCGGCGCTGGGAGTCTCGTCGTCGGTGGAGTGGATCAGGGACAGGGTCTCGATTGCTTTTTTTTTTCTTCTTCCCTGAGGTCCTTTGTGTAAACATGCAGGTTTGTTTTGTAGATCAGGTGTTCTACAAGGTCCTGTATGTAAATTTGTACCCACCGTCTGGAATTTAAGTGCTGCTTCGGGGTCGTTCGAGGCCCCTCCTTTGTTCAAACAAAAAAGCATGCCGATCTTTTGTCCACGTAGATAACTCGTGTCATCAACTCTTCTATTACAGAAAAACAATTCTTGGAGCAATTCAGCTTACAGAGAGTTAGAACATCTCTGGAGGAAGGAAGAAGGCTGGCAGAGATGTTCGCCAGATTATGTGCGGGTTGTTCATCGCGAAAGATGAAGAATAAAATTCCATCAGTCCAAATGCCCAATTGCACACCTTAAAAGGGTGCAATCTTTACATGAGCTGCATGTATCTTGCATGTATTGAACGAGTATAAGGTGTTATATTCCATGGTAAGTTGCATGTACTTAGATGCCAGCTTTGTCAAGGCGTTCACTTAAGACAGACAGTATCTGAAAATGGTTTAAATTCTTGTACTTGATTATGGTGAAATACAGGTGCTAGAAACCATTTAAAAAATAAACTTTCAACAGTAGTTGAGTATTTACCCCTTGCGTTCATTATGTGTTGTTTCGTTGTCACTTCCACTCCGTTTCTCATTGTCATCATCGTCCTCGCCACTTCCACTCTGCTCATCACCATCCTCATCACTTCCACTCTGCTCACCATCATCCTCATCACCTCCAATCTGTTCACCATCATCATCTCTACTATATTAAATGGCTAGAGGTGGTGGGATGGTTGGTACGTCCGTGCGTGCGTGGTATCTCCGTGGCAAGAAACCAGCGAGCAAAACGGGAGTACCCACGCGCGCACGACTCCTCGCTACTTCGGGCGAATAATAAACCGCACTGTCAAAAACAAGGAAACCGCATCGTCGCCCCATCCTCGTTCTTTTTCTCCACCGTGCATCATTTGCGCCGCCGTGAACTGCAACAGCCGGATGGTGAAACCCTGCCCGCGTCCCGCCGTCAGCACGCACCACCACGGCATCACGCTGCTAGCACGCACCAGGTCGTCGACGCCCAAGGACTACAGCCGTGATCTGCTCGTTCTCTGCCAGGATTAGGAACCCGTTTTCTGCCTCCATTGGTCGCTAACTTGACCTCTAAAACAGGTTTGCCATATCCTCGAGTCTGGGTGAGATCCATAGTTTAAAATAGCGGGCTATCTCATTTAGCCTTAGTTTTTTTAGAGGCTATAAAAGGCTATAGCCGGGTTATAGCGGGCTATTCCATTTAGCCTTTTTTCAAAATTTTAAAATATTTTTGTCATATCTTACCAAAAGAAGAGGAAAACTATGACTCAAATATGATTCGTGATACAACTTATTTAACTATTCAACGCAAATAAGTATTCAGATATTCAACTCATAATTAAGTTTTATCTAATTATACTGAACGCAAATTCGGAAAATAAGAAATAAAAAATAAAAGAGAAGATAAATTCAAAATACAGGAGGTTTAGCGGCTAAATTAGAGGCTAAACAGAGGCTAAATTAGGCTATAGCAGGCTATTAACGGTTTTTTTCATTTAGCCTACAAAGGGCATAGCCGCAGCGGCAGGTCTCCTGAAAGACTATAGCCGAGCTATAGCCGGCTATTTAAAACTCTGAGATCAGATGAGATCCGCCGGCCACAAGAGTACGCGTGACGACATAAGTGTTTTGCTGCAGATTGGTGGCCATCCTATGGAGGGAGGTGGACCTACGCGAGTATGTGAGTCCTGCTGTGCTTAGGTGCGCTGCATCGCCTATGAATCTGTAGTGTATTGTAGTTGATTCTTCCGTGTGTAGAAAATTCCCAGGTCAAGGAAGATTTCTCCCTACCCACTAGTAGAAATAAGAGCTTTGGCTTTTTGCCCTAAAGAGTTTTTGCACCGAATTTGGCACGAATCGGTGCTAAAGGGGGTCATTAGCACTGGTTCGTGCGGTCCAGCCGTTCGAGGGACCTTTAGCACCGGTTCGTGTTACGAATCGGTGCAAATGAGCTATCTTTTGCACCGGTTCGTAACACGAACCGGTGCAAAAGGTTTTTCTGCTCCCCATGCACCTCCACACCCCCCACCCCGTGTATCGCCTTTTTTAACACTGTAAAATAGAAAATAAAATGAGTAGAAAATTCAAAAAATAAAATCTTTTGAGATTCCTATATGTTACGCAACCTACTATTTCATTTTTTCATTTTTTGGGAAAATTAACAAATTTGAATTTCATTTTTTTTTCCAATAAAAGTTTGAAAAATGGTAAAACCGCATTAATTTTTGCATACGACGTCGGAAAAAAGCGTATAATATATCAAAATGATCGTGGGAAAAAATTACATCCAAATTTACCAGGGTTTACCCGGTTAGCCAATTTTTAGATTCTCACAATTCCAAATTAAAATATGAAAGCAGGAAGATTTTAGTTTTTTCCAGAAATTTAGGATTTTATATATTTTTTATTTTTCAAAATTAAAATTAATAATTACATCCTGCATAACGATTACTATTAATTTTAGCAAATTATAAGTTTTTCAAAATTTCAGATTTTAGGTTTGGCAAAAAAATAAAAAAATAAAAAAAATAAAAATAATTATAAATAATACAAATTATAAAGTTAATGTTTATTTATTTATTCAAGATTATTATTATATCATTACTTTTGTTTATTAAAAGAATTATTTGAAATTCGAGCAATAAAGAAATATGACATCGACCGGTATGTTAATAGGATTGATATGATACTACTATCACATACATGCGCGCGAAGCACTTGGATGCGGGATGGAAAGGAATTTGGAAGTTAAGCGTGCTAGTGCTAGAGTAGTGGGAGGATAGGTGACCGAGCGGGAAGTCTGAGCACGAGTAAGTAATTAGACTAGAGATAATGGTAGTTAGAGACTAAATTTGTGAAATAACTAAAATATTAGAAATTCTGAAAAAAAGAAAAAAAAGAGGGAGTGAAAAATATTCGATTTTTTTTTACGGTAGCGGGGTTCTACCGCGGCATCATTTTGGGACATTTTCCTGCCGCGGCAGACCCTTTAGCACCGGTTCGTAATACGAACCGGTGCTAAAGGTCCTCTCGCTGTCGGGCGATGATGACCCACAAGTACAGGGGGTGTATCGTAGTATCTTCGATAAGTAAGAATGTCGATCCCAACGAGGAGCAGAAGGTGTTGACAAGCAGTTTCGATAAAGGATTCACTGTAAATGCTCACAGACAAGTATTCAGGGAGTTTTGATGTAACAGATGAATAAAGTACAAGTAAGTAAAATGCGAGAGAAATAATTGCAGCGAGTGGCCCAATCCTTTTTAGCACAAAGGACAAGCCGGTTTGTTTACTTATAATGACCAAACGTTCTCGAGTACACACGGGATTTTAGTCTAGTGCTTTCGCTACATACAGCTGATTAATCTTCATTGTTTTGATAAGTGTTGTGTGGGTGAACCTATGCTAATGTACCGCCCTTCCTAGGACTAATACATACTTGTGATTATACCCCTTGCAAGCATCCGCAACTACAAGAAAGTAATTAAGATAAATCTAACCACAGCCTTAAACTCTGAGATCCTGCGATCCCTCCTGCATCGATATACCAACGGGGGCTCAGGTTTCTGTCACTCCGGCAACCCCGCAATTGGCAAACGAGTACAAGATGTATTCCCCTAGGCCCATAAATGGTGAAGTATCGTGTAGTCGACGTTCACACGATACCACTAGAAGAATGACACCACAACTTAAATATCATAACATTGAATATTACTCAACCATAATTCACTACTAACATTTAGACTTCACCCATGTCCTCAAGAACTAAACGAACTACTCACGAGACATCATATGGAACATGATCAGAGGTGATATGATAATGAATAACAATCTGAACATAAACCTTGGTTCAAAGGTTTCACTCAATAGCATCAATAACAAGTAGAAATCAACACCGGGAGAGTTTCCCCTATCAAACAATCAAGATCAAACCCAAATTGCTACAGCGGTGACGAGGTGCTGTGGTGGAGATGGCGGTGATGATGATGAAGATGATGGTGATGGAGATGGAGATGATGTCCAGCTTGATGGCGGTGACGATGGCGTCGATTTCCCCCTCCGGGAGGGAATTTCCCCGGCGGATTCCTGCCCGCCGGAGAGCTCTTTTATCTCTGGTGTTCTCCGCCCCGCAGAGGCGGCTGTGGCTCTTCGCGACGTACCCTCTGGAGCTTAGGTTTTTGGGACGAAGGGTTTCGCGAAGAAAAGGAGGCCAAAGGGGCTGTGGGGCCCCCTCACCACCAGGTGGCGCGGCCAGGCCATGGGCCGCGCCGCCCTATGGTCTGGGCCCACCTTGGGTCGAGCTGGCTCCCCCTTCTGGCTTCCTTCGTCATCTGGAAAAATAGGATTTTTGGTATAATTTCCTTCCACAGTTGATCTTCCGAAATATTGCGTTCTGACGGTGCTTTTTCCAGCAGAATCCTGGCTCCGGTGCTCGATCCTCCAATAATCATGAAATATGCAAAATAGATGAAATAACATAAGTATTGTGTCCCAATATGAAATATATCAATGAATAACAGCAAATTATGATATAAAATAGTGATGCAAATTGGACGTATCAACTCCCCCAAGCTTAGACTTCGCTTGTCCCCAAGCGAAACTGAACTCGGTAAACAGGACCACATGTTTATGGAGTGAAGAGTCGATAAATAAAATACGGACAAGAAGCATCATATTCATTCACACAAGACATTATAGTAAACAACTTCCTCATATAACTCAATCTTGAAACAAGTATAAGGTAATCACAAATAAAGGTGCATAAGAAATCATAATTGGTGATGGCAAACTTTGTTCTTGGTCAGAGAACAGCTAATGATTATACTTATCTATTGAGCAGCGCTCTCATATTAAAGCTTATGGTAAACTTGCATACTCAATCATATTAATCATTGATGACTTTCAAAGCTATATTCATTCAGGTAAAACTTGTACTAAACAAGGAAGAGTAAAGACATGATGAAGCAAATCACAATATAATAGTTTGATCACAACAACTAAAATGCTTGCTTGAGATGGAGGGAAATAGGTTTACTGACTCAACATAAAATAAAAGACAGGCCCTTCACAGAGGGAAGCAGGGATTAAATCATGTGGTAGAGCTTTTCAGTTTTGAAATCATATAAAGAGAATAAAAGTAAAGTTTTGAGAGGTGTTTGTCGTTGTCAACGACTGGTAGCGGGTACTCTAACCCCCTTGCCAAACAGACCTCCAAAGAGCGGCCCCCATGAAGGACGTTATCTCCACCAGCAAGGTAGATCATCCCTCTTCTCTTTTGTTTACACATGTATTTTAGTTTATTTAAGGATGACACTCCCCCCAACCTTTGCTTACACAAGCCATGGCTAACCGAATCCTCGGGTGCCTTCCAACAATCTCATACCATGGAGGAGTGTCTATTGCAAAATTAAATTGCTTACTGATGAATCAGGGCAAAACATGTGAAGAGAATTATTAATGAAAGTTGATTAATTGGGGCTGGGAACCCCGTTGCCAGCTCTTATTGCAAAATTATAGGATAAGTGGATGAAGCCACTAGTCCATTAGTGGAGGCTGCCTAACAAGACTGAAAGATAAAACACCACATACTTCCTCATGAGCTATAAAACATTGACACAAATAAGAAGTAATAAATTTTGAATTGTTTAAAGGTAGCACATGAAGTATTTACTTGGAATGGCAGAAAATACCATGCAGTAGGTAGATATGGTGGACACAAATGGCATAGGTTTGGGCTAAGGTTTGGATGCACGAGAAGTATTCCCTCTCAGTACAGGTCTTTGGCTAGCAAGGTTAAATAGCAAGCATAGGAGTTGAGGGAAACAAACAAATATACATGTGATAGAAACAATCATGCATCTTACTTGTAAGTACAAACAGTTTTAACTTCAGAATACTAAGCTAAGAACTGATAAGAAAGATAATAACATCTTCTACATGTATTTCCTCTATTCTTCTTAAACTCAAAGTGTTGTTGCTATTGACCATTGCTAAGTTTGCCAAAACCAAATAGATTTACTCAATGCTCCCAAAGTGGTACCAATACTAAAATCAAGATCAATCATATAGTAGAAATTGCAAACTAAAATAAGGTGTGCGATATGTAAATGATAAGACTTCTCATTAATATTTCATAACGATAACTCACACCAAGGGATACATAGACAAACTAAAGGAGAGATGCTTCCACACTGCAACCCATCTTATACGATAACCTCCCTACTCATGATATGACACTACTAGATAGTAAAAAGTAAAAGGTAGTGATGATGTGATACCGCGGCACTCCCCCAAGCTTGGAACAAGCCAAGGGGATGCCAATACCGATGATGAATCAATCCTTTGGCGATGGTGGTGATGAATTCCCGTCTTCAGACTTCCAAGATAGAGGCTCTCCATCAACAAATGACATCTTGGTCTCGGGAATCCTGAAACTAGCAGCACGGCTTATGTGTTTAAACCTGTTTTCATACTCACAGTTCTGATTATGAACGTCATAGAGTTGAGCTTGGAGTTTGTTGGTGGTGTCGTGAAGTGAGAGGATGTCGCCCCATAGCTTTGCAGTTTCCTTCTCGTGTTCAGCAATGAGTTCAGACACAATCTTGTGGAAGATATCCACTTCACGCTCGGCCATCTTCTTGTAATTGAAAACCTCTTGTTCTAGCTTCTCCATCCTGTCTTCCAAGCTTCCTTCTCCTTTGGGACCCTGAACATCTTTGATCTGCAGTTTTCCCTCGACGAGCATCAACTCCTTTGGGTGCATCCTCAGCTCCTCCATGTACAAGTTGCCAACATCCTTGCAGGAGCTGTCCTTCGGAGTTCCCGACGAAGACATGATGGCTCTAGATCCGAAACAAATCCTGGCAAAAACAGCTTGAAACAAAACACGTCGAGAAAATGATATACGGACTTCCAGGGGTCCGGGGGATTATATAGTAACAATTTTCAGAACAAACGGAAAGTACCAGGTCGAACCAGAGTCGGAAAGGGGCAACGAGGCGGCCAGACCATAGGGCGGCGCGGGCCCAGGCCAGGCCGCGCCGGCCTATGGTGGCACGCCCTCGTGCGTCTTTTCCACTCCGTTTCGATCTCGTAATTTTTCATATTTTCCAAAAACAGCAAAAATATTGTTCGGAAAGTAAATTGCGAACTTTTCATTACCAGTACTGTTACCTATTCAAAGTCGAGTTCTGGCGGACTGTCAATTTGTCCTTTGATGAAAGCCTCCGGTGTTTCCACTCGAATAATATCAACATCAACATTATAAGAATCACTCGAGATATAATGCTTGAGTCTTTGTCCATTCACCACTTGCGTAGCATTGCCTTGGAGAGAGCTAATTTTAATTGCTCCTGAACGATACACCTCCTCAACAACATATGGTCCTTCCCATTTCGAGAGTAATTTCCCTGCAAAGAATCTGAGACGAGACCGATACAATAGGACTTTATCCCCAACATTAAACTCTCTTTTGATGATCCTTCTATCATGCCATTTCTTAACTTTCTCTTTAAAGAGTTTAGCATTTTCATAAGCTTCACTTCTCCATTCATCTAGAGAACTTAATTGCAGCAACCTCTTATTACCAGCTAGTTTAGGATCTTTATTTAGTTCTCTAACAGCCCAATAAGCTTTGTGCTCTAGTTCTAAAGGTAAATGACAAGCTTTTCCGTAAACCATTTTATAAGGTGACATTCCCATGGGGTTTTTATAAGCAGTTCTATAAGCCCATAGTGCTTCTTTCAATTTACTAGCCCAATTCTTTCTAGATTTATTAACGGTCTTTCCCAAAATAGATTTAATCTCTCTATTTGATAATTCTACTTGACCACTAGTTTGAGGGTGATAAGCGGAAGCAATTCTATGATTAATACCATACCTAGCAAGAGTTTTTCTAAAACCTCCATGAATAAAATGAGAACCTCCATCAGTCATAATATATCTAGGTACTCCAAATCTAGGAAAAATAATATCTAAAATCATTTTTAAAGAAGTTTCACCATCAGCACTTTTTGTAGGTACGGCTTCCACCCATTTAGTAACATAATCAATAGCAACAAGTATATGAGTGTTACCTTCTGAAGACGGAAAAGGTCCCATGAAGTCAAATCCCCAACAATCAAATGGTTCAATAACAAGAGTATAATTCATAGGCATTTCATTACGTCTGGAGATATTACCAACCCTTTGGCATTCATCACAAGATAAAATAAACTTTCTCGCATCCTTGAAGAGAGTTGGCCAATAAAAACCTGATTGTAGAACCTTTTGCGCGGTTTTTTCTCTGGCGTGATGTCCTCCATAAGCACTACCATGCCATTTACTCAATATCTCTTGTTGTTCATATTCGGGAACACACCTTCGCAGAATACCATCCACTCCTTCTTTATATAAGTGTGGGTCATCCTAGAAATAATGCCTCAAGTCATAAAAGAATTTCCTCCTTTGCTGAGCTGAAAAGGTTGGAGGCAAGTACTTGGAAACAATAAAGTTAGCATAATCAGCATACCAAGGACTGTCTCGCGAGCTCACCTTTATTACAGCCAATTGTTCATTTGGAAAACTATCATTAACAGGAACAGGATCATAAGCAATATTTTCCAATCTAGACAAATTATCAGCAACAGGATTATCAGCACCTTTCCTATCTACAATATGTAAATCAAATTCTTACAAAAGAAGTACCCATCTAATAAGCCTCGGCTTAGCATCTTTCTTTGTCATAAGGTATCTAATTGCAGCATGATCAGTATGAATCGTAACTTTTGAATCAACAATATAAGATCTAAATTTATCACAAGCAAAGACTACAGCTAATAATTCTTTTTCAGTTGTAGCATAATTTCTTTGAGCAGCATCAAGAGTTTTACTAGCATAATGAATAACATTCAGTTTTTTATCTACTCGCTGTCCAAGAACAGCGCCTACAGCACAATCACTAGCATCACACATAATTTCAAAAGGCAAATTCCAATCAGGAGGTTCAACTACAGGAGCAGTTGTTAAGGCTTTCTTTAGAGTTTCAAAAGCTTCCTTACAATCATCATCAAAAACAAAAGGTACATCTTTTTGAAGAAGATTAGTAAGAGGTTTTGAAATCTTGGAGAAATCTTTAATAAATCTCCTATAAAACCCAGCATGACCAAGAACACTACGAATACCTTTAACATCCCTCGGATAGGGCATCTTCTCAATTGCTTCAACTTTAGCTCTATCAACTTCAATACCTCTCTCAGAAATTTTATGTCCCAATACAATTCCTTCATTAACCATAAAGTGGCATTTCTCCCAATTAAGAACAAGGTTAGTTTCTTCACATCTCTGCAAAACTTTATCAAGGTTTCGCAAGCAACTATCAAAAGAATTCTCATAGACGGAAAAATCATCCATGAATACTTCCACAATACTCTCACAAAAGCCATGAAAAATAGCAGACATGCATCTTTGAAAAGTAGCAGGAGCATTACATAAACCAAAAGGCATACGCCTATAAGCATAAGTTCCATAGGGACAAGTAAAAGTGGTTTTCTCTTGATCTTTAGTTTTAACAGCAATTTGTGAAAACCCAGAATAACCATCAAGAAAGCAAAAATGAGTATTTTTAGACAATCTTTCTAGCATTTGATCAATAAATGGTAAAGGGTAATGATCTTTCTTAGTAACTTTATTAACTTTTCAAAAATCAATGCACATTCTATACCCTACAACTACTCTTTGAGGGATGAGCTCATCATTATCATTAGGCACAACAGTCATTCCTCCTTTCTTGGGAACGCAATGCACAGGACTAACCCATCTACTATCAGCAATAGGATATATAATACCAGCTTCAAGAAGTTTTAATACCTCATTCCTTACCACCTCCTTCATCTTCGGAATTAGACGATGCTGATGTTCAACAACAGGCTTTGCATCGTCTTCCATATTAATAGCATGTTGGCAAATAGAAGGAGAAATCCCCTTCAAATCATCAAGAGTGTAGCCAATAGCTCCTCGGTGTTTCTTCAATATTTCCAATAACCTTTCTTCCTCAATCTCTGAAAGCTTAGAACTAATAATAACAGGATATATTTTCTTATCATCAATATGAGCATATTTAAGATTATCAGGCAAAGGCTTTAAATCAAAAGCAGGATCTTCCTTTGGTGGCGGTGTTGTACCCAAATCTTCCACCGGTAAATCATGCTTGAGAATAGGTTGGCGAAGAAAAATTTCCTCAAGCTCATCTCTTTCTTTCCTAAAAACTTCACTCTCGCTATTCTCCAAATGTTGCTGCAAAGGATTATTAGGAACAAGAACAATAGATGCACACTGCTCCATTTTAAAATCATCACTAGGCAAATCAGCTTTATAAGGAGTTTTGGTAAATTTAGAGAAGTTAAACTCATAAGATTCACCAGCAAATTTAGTCAAGATTTTCTCTTTCTTGCAATCTATAATAGCTCCACAAGTATTTAGAAAAGGTCTACCAAAAATGATAGGACAATAATCACTAGCCGCAGAACCAAGTACCAAAAAGTCAGCAGGATATTTAATCTTACCACATAGAACTTCCACATCTCGAACAATACCAATTGGAGAAATAGTTTCTCTATTAGCCAGCTGAATAACCACATCAATATCTTCAAGTTCACAAGAATCAATTTCGTGCATAATCTCCGTGTAAAGCTCATAAGGAATAGCACTAACACTTGCACCAATATCACATAAACCATAATAGCAATGATCACCAATTCTAACAGATAGCATAGGAACACTAACTTGTTTGGGTTTATTAGGATGTGAAACAATATTAGAAGCATCTTCACAGAAAATAATATGACCATCCTCCACATTTTCAGTCACAAGATCTTTAACTATTGCAACAATGAGGTTCAATTTTTATTTGTTCTTCAGGTTCTATAGGTTTCTTTTCACTTTTATGAACCGCACTATTTATAACAGAGTACTCCTTCATTTTAGAAGGGAAAGGAGTTTTTTCAATATAAGCTTCAGGAATAACATGATCAGCAGTTTCAACTACAACACATTTATTAATAGATGAATCAATTTTATCTTTATACGGTTCATGATACTTATCAAAATTCTTCTTAGGCAATTCATAATGAGAGGCAAAAGCTTTATAAAGATTTGCAGCAACTTGAGAATCAAGACCATATGTAGCACTCATATTACTAAATTTATCAAGATTCCATAAAAGCTTCAATGCATTTATAATCATAAATTATACCTGATTCTCTATCCTTGTCGTTCTCCCAACCTTCAGTATTTTCTTGGATCCGATCAAGAAGGTCCCTTTTAAACTCTTCTTTGTTGCGTGTAAATGATCCAGAACAAGAAGTATCCAGCAAGGTCTTGTCTTGAAAAGAAAGTCTTGCATAGAAATTATCAATAATAACATTACCAGGAAGCTCATGAATGGGGCATTTGAGCATTAAAGACTTCAATCTCCCCCAAGCTTGGGCAATACTTTCTCCATCATGAGGCCAGAAATTATATATGCGGTTACGATCTTTGTGAATTTCACTTGGAGGATAGAATTTGGAATAAAATAAAGGCACAATGTCCTCCCAATCAAGAGAATCACCATTCTTCAGCAATTTATACCAATGCGCCGCTTTACTGCACAACGATATAGAGAATAGTTTCTTTCTAACTTCATTCATAGCAATACCTGCACATTTGAATAACCCGCATAATTCATGCAAAAACAGTAAATGATCACCAGGATGGACAGTTCCATCCCCTTCATAGCGGTTATCCATAACACGTTCAATAATTTTCATAGGTATTTTGTATGGTATCACTTCCTCACCTGGCGCCTCATCCACTACCGTTGCAGTAGTAGTAGATTTCCCAAATAGAAATTGAAGAGAAGATCTCTCCATAATGACTTATAGCAGCAGGCAGCAATAAAATCAGAACAAACAGTAAAGGTTTTCCTTACCAATTCCACTTACCAATAGCGCTTCACTCCCCGGCAACGGCGCCAGAAAATAGTCTTGATGACCCACAAGTATAGGGGGTGTATCGTAGTATCTTCGATAAGTAAGAATGTCGATCTCAACGAGGAGCAGAAGGTGTTGACAAGCAGTTTCGATAAAGGATTCACTGTAAATGCTCACAGACAAGTATTCAGGGGGTTTTGATGTAACAGATGAATAAAGTACAAGTAAGTAAAATGCGAGAGAAATAATTGCAGCGAGTGGCCCAATCCTTTTTAGCACAAAGGACAAGCCGGTTTGTTTACTTATAATGACCAAACGTTCTCGAGGACACACGGGATTTTAGTCTAGTGCTTTCGCTACATACAGCTGATTAATCTTCATTGTTTTGATAAGTGTTGTGTGGGTGAACCTATGCTAATGTACCGCCCTTCCTAGGACTAATACATACTTGTGATTATACCCCTTGCAAACATCCGCAACTACAAGAAAGTAATTAAGATAAATCTAACCACAGCCTTAAACTCTGAGATCCTGCTATCCCTCCTGCATCGATATACCAACGGGGGCTCAGGTTTCTGTCACTCCGGCAACCCCGCAATTGGCAAACGAGTACAAGATGTATTCCCCTAGGCCCATAAATGGTGAAGTATCGTGTAGTCGACGTTCACACGACACCACTAGAAGAATGACACCACAACTTAAATATCATAACATTGAATATTACTCAACCATAATTCACTACTAACATTTAGACTTCACCCATGTCCTCAAGAACTAAACGAACTACTCACGAGACATCATATGGAACATGATCAGAGGTGATATGATAATGAATAACAATCTGAACATAAAGCTTGGTTCAAAGGTTTCACTCAATAGCATCAATAACAAGTAGAAATCAACACCGGGAGAGTTTCCCCTATCAAACAATCAAGATCAAACCCAAATTGCTACAGCGGTGACGAGATGCTGCGGTGGAGATGGCGGTGATGATGATGAAGATGATGGTGATGGAGATGGAGATGATGTCCAGCTTGATGGCGGTGACGATGGCGTCGATTTCCCCCTCCGGGAGGGAATTTCCCCGGCGGATTCCTGCCCGCCGGAGAGCTCTTTTCTCTCTGGTGTTCTCCGCCCCGCAGAGGCGGTTGTGGCTCTTCGCGACGTACCCTCTAGAGCTTAGGTTTTTGGGACGAAGGGTTTCGCGAAGAAAAGGAGGCCAAAGGGGCTGTGGGGCCCCCTCACCACCAGGTGGCGCGACCAGGCCATGGGCCGCGCCGCCCTATGGTCTGGGCCCACCTTGGGTCCTGCTGGCTCCCCCTTCTGGCTTCCTTCGTCATCTGGAAAAATAGGATTTTTGGTATAATTTCCTTCCGCAGTTGATCTTCCAAAATATTGCGTTCTGACGGTGCTTTTTCCAGCAGAATCCTGGCTCCGGTGCTCGATCCTCCAATAATCATGAAATATGCAAAATAGATGAAATAACATAAGTATTGTGTCCCAATATGAAATATATCAATGAATAACAGCAAATTATGATATAAAATAGTGATGCAAATTGGACGTATCAGGCGACAGCCGCCACGTGGTGCCCCCTTTAGCACCGGTTCGTAACTAAACCGGTGCAAAAGGGGGGCCTTTTGCACCGAATTGTTTGCACCGGTTCACAATCCGGTACATATGGCCCTAATGAACCGGTGCAAAAGGGTCTTTTTCCACTAGTGACCGTATGTCTTCTCAGGTAGGTATAGTACTTCCCTAATCCATAGACTAAGTCTGGTGACATGCCAGTTCTTGAACTGATTGTTTGTGCACAAATTCATGCATATTTCTTATTCATGATTTCTTAGATGCCTCTTATTCAGAAAACTCACTATAGCGAGAGATTATATGAAATATATCTAATGTAAAACAACCAAACTGCCCGATTTGATTCTTCTCACTTGGATACACACTTTAAAATTACTGCTTCCCGCAGATTTCTATCTGCCAACAAGCACCCTAGCAGCTTTAGATGCACAAATATCGTTCTTCCATTGTTTTTTTTTTTGAAACGAGTCAAAAGCTTTGCCTTTCATTAATATAGGAGAAAAGAGTTGGCCCGTTTATGAGGAAAACTGGCCGAAAACCGTTACAACACGACACCACACGCCAGCCCCGAGGCTGCGCTCCATACGGGTCGACGACCAGCCATGTCGACACCACACCTCAACACAACAGGCGGAGGCGAAAGACCGGAGCCACCGCTCCAACTACCACACCGGCCCCGAGGCCGCGCCCCGCCTGTTTATTAATGGGTTGAGGGTGGCCATTTATTTGGTCATCTCCACAAGTAATTTCTCTTCCCGACTTGGAGCAAGAGCATGAGATTTTGAATCACAATTAAATATGGCCGATTACCATCTTGCCTTCTTGAACGATATTAGCCCTAATCTATAACCTAATTTTTATACTTGTGAACATCAATATCGTTACTGCCCCTTTCCTGGTTTCTTCTGTATTGATGCAGATGATTCTTTGCTGCATCTCAATTAGTGCCCCTCTCCCCTAGACCGATGCAGAGGATGCTTGCGGAAGTCAAGTTTTTCATCTAGCCATTGGTAAATGTTGGATTACATGTAATTTATTTCTTTCCGTTGTACTTCTATCAATATTAATATATTCATCAATGTTTCGGTAAATTTTTCTGTATCAAAATTACGGATCTCTCAAGAAAAATGAGTACATATTTGAACTTGATTCATATCCTTGATGCTTTTGTGTGCAGTATTTTCATATGTTGTCCAGTTGATGCTGATTACATAAATTTTGCTTCTATAATTTGGGAGCAAGTCTTGTTTGACCATTCTTTCGACCATCGGTTCTGTAAGTTTGTGCAAGCACTTTCAAAAAATAGTCCCTCAACATACATTTGTTGTTGTGCTGAATTCACACAGAGTGGATTTGCTTGCTGATTCAGTTCTTGGTAAATTTAGTATGAAACATGCTTGGAAACAGTGCTCCTATATATACCATGCCAATTAAAAGTGACAACACCTTGCATATTAGTCGTCAGTATAGCTGGGATTTGTTAGAATCCATATTATATCATCGTTGCTTGCATTTTCTTCGGACATTTTAACATTATGGCACCATGTATTTTTTTAAATGAGTATAAAATAAATATTTTATTTATTCTTTCAGGGGATATATCTGATGAGGGATTTCTCATTTTGATATAAAATCTGAATATTGCTGCAGCCTGTATCCAAAGCTCTTTGTGTTGGTGAAATCAAAAAAGGAATTCTTTAGGACATTTCGTGTGGTACAGGTGAAACTGCACCTTGTTCTTTTTCTTTCTCTCCATGTTATTCCCATCTTGGTAAACCATACAAGGTCATGTCTTTATCCCATGCGCATGTGATGCATATTGCACAAAAGAGTTTGAGATGGCGTGCCACGTTGGCACCAATGCTTCATAACAGGGTAGTGTTGGAATGCTCAGTGGATGATTAAGCTCTATTCTTTAGGTTTCCTTTTCCACTTGCAAACCTTTTTCACCTGCAAAAGGCTCTACTTTATTGGGGTTTCCAGAATAATATTTTATTGTGAACAAAGAATCACTCTTCAGTTCATCACTTTGTTTTTAGCATAACTTAACATTTTCGCAGAAACAGTAGGCTGTTTGGTTCAAAGCATTTCAGATTCTTTAGCTCTATTCTGCTGTTTGTTTTGTCCGCGGTGTTCTGTTTTCTATTTTAACAATGGTACTAAATTCTTGTAAATATCAATATTTAGTGCCACTATTGATATTGTTTTGTTTGTAATGTTTAAACTCGCAGATTTTAACTGGATTCACTCTTACTGAGATATACTCACTACAAGAGTGGATACAATTTTGGAGTCACATATTGGTTAATTATTATGCTCTCCTTCGGGAGGATCTCTGCTGGTGGTAGGTATTAAGCATTTTGCTACCACTTTGTAACTGCTATCTTTCTCCTCTCCATTATTTGTGCCAGTTAAAATAATAATTCCGATGTTCTCAGTATTTTTCATTGAAGACAAGTGTGAAGTGTTGTGTAGATGACATCCAACAGAATTGTGAAATTAATGATCATGCTTAGGTCGATCTGGCATTTGAACAGATGAACAGAGCCTTGAAAATGAAAGAAATGAACAAAGATCTGAAAATCAATTACTAGCATATTGCTATGCTGCCCATGGTAGTGTTAAAAATAAGGTTGGTATTTTAAGATGGAAAAACTGGAGGAGTGAATACCCATCATGTCTCTTAGCAAGTGTGATGTTCAGGATTTGGCTGTGCCTATTTGGCTTCTTTGTATGTATGTGTTAGCTGCTGGAGCACACACATCGGGTTATATATTTTGGTGGATACTATCAGTTATTTATACCAGATTTCAGAGTATTCATAATTATTTTGTCAATACATATCAAAGTATGGTTATCAGAAGTTGATGCTTTTGAGAGGTTTATAACATGTGGCGTTATTCTTCAGATCATTACCAGTTTGTCAGGCTTGAGCCTGTCATCGCAGGCGATCTCCTTCGTGCTCTGTTTTATTGTCGATGCAGACCAAACTGATGTTGGAGGTATTAGGTTTTGCTTCTACGCTCGGCTCAATTATATTTTTCTTCTTCTGAGAAACCATGAACTCTTCTTTTACTTTACCTTCTATACTTGTTTTTGTGTCAGATCTCAAATGCAGATTGGTGTTTGCTTCATAGTTGGATTGCTCTTGCGCGAGGTTCATACTTTCCTCGATACCTACTGCTTGCCCGTGAAGGTATGGTAATACTTGCAGGAACAAGGACTCTGTTCTCGCCTAAAAGCACATATCTAATCCAGGTTTAATGTTATGAGAATGAACCTCTGGAAGAACTAGATGCGCAATTTGACTTGGTGCATCTCATTTTTAAATGAAGTGAAACCTTTGTGTATTGACTTGAGAGCAATGCTCATATCACGGCAATCAAAAGTTTTTTTTGAATTTTCACCGGGGGGGAACGAATCCCCACCTGAATATATTTCAAAGTTGCCTATGAGGCTTTTCAGCCTCTACAAGATAGGTTCAAATGAACCGGAGTTTACAGGGGGCAACAAGGGAGAGAAATAAAGGAAAACACACACACACACACCCAACAACACAAAGAGCAAGAGAGACAAGGCGGCCACTCCGAGAAACCTTGGAGACAGTTGATAGATGGGAAAACCCATCACGGCGCAAGCACAGCGATCACAAGGAAGAGCAAGCAGGACGTGCCAGCAGGAGGGATAACCCAGCTCGATGCCACACCGGAGTAATCGAACGGCCTTGGTCAGCCGAAACCCAGCCACGACACTGCATCGTTGACGTAGTCGAAAGGCAACGCGCATCCGAGGCCACACGGCGCGCCGACACCACCTGTGTCGGGGGTGTGACCGAAAGGTTGCACGCGGCCGCGACGACGCCACGACGCCTGTGTGCCACATGCTGGAGTCGAAGGGCATCGCAGAGCAGAGACACACCAAAGAGCACACTCGCATGGAACACCCTCACCGCACGTGGGGGTCGCCGTCGTAGTCGAAAGGCGGAGCACCACCGAGGGCAACCCCAACCCCACTGGGTTCGATATACCCGAAGGGTGGGCTAGCCGAGAGCACGAGAGAAGACCACCCGCGCTGGAGACGCCATAGAGCTCCGACAAGAACCCGACGCAAGAGCCAAGCAACCAACAAGGAGAAGTCACCACCACCACTGCCACGGCTCGCCTCGCATCGGAGGGGAAAACCGCACCCATGGCCGCCATCTGCAGAGCCATAGGGCACACTAGTACAGAGGAAAACAGCGCCCCTCTGCAACTAATGGCGAGACAGGGGGCTCAACACCCAGCCACGATGGCTCCCCACGTAGGGAGCATATCGCCACCATGGTCGCCAACTGCGAAGCCACGGCACCCGCCATCCCCAGCGGCAGTCCGCTGCGGGATGATGGCTGAGATAAAGAGGTGAACGACCCTCGCAACCACCAGAGAGCACACCACCGACCACCAATGGCCAGCACACATCAGGCCGCCGCTTAGCCGCCCAGCACCACACTGGCCGGCGGAGCATTTCAGCCCAGAACACAAGCTGAACAGCACACGAAGCACCTGGGGCACCACCCAACACCACGCCAGGATTTCCCCAAGACACCAAGGCACCACTCCGCCCACCACCAAGAGCGGCCGCACGCCGAGGCCAGGGGGCGCCGCCCTACCACCGAGGCAGGGGACGAGCACCACCCAACAGATCTGACCGCGACCGCCGTCACCCCGCCAGGACGATGCGAGATCGGGGCCAGCCCCAACTCCGCAGTCACCTAGAGCCGCCCCCCGCGCCGAGCGGCAACCAGCGCGCCGCAGCCTCTTCCCGCAGCCGCAAGGGGCGACGGCGGCGCCATCAGGGACCACCCCCACGAGCAAGCGGGCGCCGCAGCCGAAGGACGACCGGGGCGTACACCGCCAGAGCACTGCCCGGCGGGGAACAGGGGCCTCGCCTCGCCAAGGCGACGCGCCGGGAGAGGCCGCACACGCACCACCGAGCTCCCAGCACCAGCTCGCGGGAGAACAAGGGCCCGCCGCCACCGGCCGCCAGCGGGCATTTTCCCGGCGACGCACGCCGGCGGCGGCAGGGGGGAGGGGGGAGTGGGGGGTGGCGGCGGCTGGGTGTTAGGGTTTCCGCCCGAGCCGCTCCCTGGGAGCGACGCGGGGGCCTTTTCTGTTCCCTCAGGCAATCAAAAGTGATGACACCATTCAAATTAGTCTGCTAGGATTTATTATAATCCATGCGTTTTCTTCAGATAGGAGATGCCTGTGTTTTTTTATGTGAAACATGGCACTATGTATTTTTGTAAATGTAGCGAAAATGAAATATTTAAGTCTTGCAGGGTTGCGAGGGATGCCCTTCTCGCGGAGAAGCTGTACATCAATCTATGAGTCGTTGCCTCTCATGCAGACAATGTACAAGGAAGGATGTTTATCCAAGCCGGCGAAGGAATCCATAGTTTTGTTTAGTGAGGTCTCGAGCATAGGTAGCTTCTCCTCCAGAACGGAAAGGGGTATGTTCAGAGATCCAGAAAGTGAAAGTATTTGAAAGTAATGAGCAGGCCATACGTCCAGCAGCAGGTGAGGTTTACCTTTGCAGATCAGACTTTTGTAGTAGTCTGTACAAGGTATGCAGGCACTCACTGGCAGTAGGTTCAGGCTTGGCGCTGACTACGTTATGTCAGATGAATAGGTGAAATGCCGTAAGTTCTTAACATGGAACAACGACTAAGTGATCCAATATTGAAGAAACAAGATTAGAATTTCGTACTTCCTCCGTCCATAAATACAAGGCTACATCCTTTTTCATGCCAAACTTTCACTAATGATTTAGTCAAACAAATATATGTTATATGTTATTCAAAAATATACTAATGTAAAGTTTATTGAAATGTACATCCTATGATATCGTTTTGAATAACATGCAACTCATATTTGATTGTCCCAGTTATTAATTAAAGTTTGTCTCAAAAAACAAAGTGGCCTTGTTTTAAGAACGGAGGGAGTACTATGATTTTGTTTGGCACTGCACCTTTTCTTTCAAGGACCTACACATTAATACCATGCAAGTACCTACACTACCGAAATTCATTTTTATTGTTGTCTCAACACCAACCTTATTAAGCTAGGACAAGCTGGTTATCAATGGAAGGCTTTCCATGTGACACCCAAAACCCAACTCAGGTTGTAGAGGTACTTGAGGACGCTCATGAAATGCATTTACCACACACAAATACTGGACTATCGCACCATATCTGTTTACATGACTACTGATAAGCCAAAATTCTCCAGTAGGGAAGGCAAGTTGGTTTACATGCAACGGGCATTTTCTCTTACACTTGCTAAATAAAATGCCACTCACGTGTGACTACAGTTATTAGAAATAAAATAATCAAAACTATGCGATTTATAGCTTCCGTTGTTTACAACAATGTCAAATACGGTGTAGGAAGAGCCTAGCAAGACCATGGTAAGAAAAAGGAACATGAAAGTGAAGCCGCAATAACACCACAAATCAAGATTGTATGCAAAGCTTTATTTTGTTGTCTGCATCTCCTTTTTTCACAAGATATTATTTGAAGAAAAAGTATTGGAGTTTAAGTGTTATATGCACTACTAAAGGAAGAAAAGACCCAACTTCGAAGTCTAAAGGAATTGATCCAAGTGACCACCTAGAAGTTATCTCTGCGAGCCTCTTTGTTTTCCAATATGTTAGGTCATAGTGATTTATATGAGTATATATCTCCAACATATGTTCTGAAAGATAAAACTGGAGAGCTTGAGTGTTGTTTGGTGCGTCCATTTCTGTGTGTTGGTGTGTACGTGAGGTTGAGAGATTAAGGGTGCACACTGTCATTTACACATATCTCATTTAGTTTAACTGATCATTGTATAGATTGTTGCATTATATACATCAATGTTGAAATCTAGGTTTTATCGAATTACACTTCAATCCAACATAAATTATAACATTTTTGAAATAATATGTTGCACATGAATATTTGCATACTTCACATACATTGTGTTACACATGGTGCAAGGAAAAAGTAATTTGAGGGCCGTAGCAACGCACGGGCATTCCACTAGTCATCTTAATTAGCAAAACACACAAAACTAACTCAAAAAAAGAAACCAGCAAGAATTAACCATCATATGAGCTATTCCTGACAACCAAGATTTACGAATGGCAAAAGATGAACAGACCGTCTTCTCAAGTTCGATCTGGCAATGAATGGGCAAGAAAACATTGAACCGGCGCATGAGTTCAGGTTGCCCATCTAATACGTCCTTCATGCTTCTGGCCAGATAACTAACTCTGCAAAATTAACAGGATTCAACCTAATCATCACAACGCAGAACAGAAAGAATCAGTAAATTCTTGTAAATGATATTGATGATGCATCATTTACACGTAGCCTTGCTTCAGCTCCCTCAGGAACTGGTCGAACTCCTTGAGCTTGTGAGGTTGGTCCGCCAAGCTGTCCTTCACGTCACTGGCATATTGTGTCCAGTTGCCAGTAGATATCATACTATGCCAGCCGTGGGCAGTCACCAGCCTCTGGCGGCATAGAGGACTCGGAGGAGGCTCGTATGACCTTCTTTTGAACACCATAAATAAGAAGAGGACACCGAATTCATACTGGCAACAGCTTGTATTCATCAAAATTGACGAGAATAAAAGGGTATATCAGCAGCTCCTAAAAATTAAGAAGATGGTATATATAGTGCAATATTTGGTGATCATTTATGATGCTCTCAATATTCGTTGGGCTTGCACAATTTCTAATCTGCAATCAATGTTTGATTTCGTGAAATTTCAGGTACAACTTTTGGAGGAAATCAACGAGCAATGTCTGTTATCATGTACACAAACTTGCTAATACTTAAGAACGTATGTCCTTAAACGCCTCAAGTCAGGGGCAGAATTGCTTTTTTATTTCTTCGCTACAGGCTGGGAACTCTCTCCCCCTCTTGCATGTTATATGTCTACATCACTGATATCTCATGAGAGATAATCTGGATATACAGTTTTTTGCAAATAATTGCATTTTTGTGCTATCAGTTATGACAATGGAATCCCAAGCTTAGGCATTTAAAGAGTTAGGATGTGATGATGTGAAGGAAAAAAAAAACGCATACTAATTTTAATGAAATGGAATAATAATGCATTGACGAGCATGTGTTTCTGTATAGTTTGCACTGCTTGAGACTACATCTGGTGACCTTGCGCAAGATTTGAAACATGATTTACAACAAATTTTGGAACAATGGTTGCTATTTACAAATAAATTTGATGATATGTACCAGGCTGAATCTAGGCCTTTCTCCCATCTGCAACTCTTTGCTTAGATACTTTCTCTATCTTTCGGATGCCTATGTTTATCTTGATTCTGCTATTTTTATCTGGTTTTATGCAGGTTATCAAATCATATTCTTTACACCAGATCCGTGGGTTGATCTCTAATTACTCTCTGCAAGGTGTTTGTTTGAGTTTCATCAGATAGAGAGCTACGTCTTATTGAATTGTATACTTCGAAATGGTCTGCCCTTTGTGGCTCTGTGCCATCTTCTACGTCTTATCGAAATGTATACTTCGAAATGGAGTACCTTTTTAATTTATGTCCTCGACATCTGCTTAGCAAGTGACTACTCATAGAAATATACAGATCTGCTTGTTGTGCTTTGATCTTCATCTGTTATTCTGATACATGTTGGTGTTCAGTTTTTTACCACCCACACTTTGTTGTTTTTATTACACAGAGTAGATTTTACTGCTCTCATATAGTCTTAGGTACTATACAACTGCTATTTATATCCCATGCATAATCAATATTGCCCAGCGAACATCAAAATATATTTACACGCTGCATTCCAGGCGATACAACTCTGTTCTGTTCTCCTATGTAGGCATCATACTTAACTATACGTGCACACCAAATTTCAGATTCATTATAAGAAAGCTAGACGCACATCCATCTGGTGGAATTAGGTTATCATAGGGGAAATTACTAGAGGTAAATCCACGGGCGTGAAGACACCTATAAACCTGTCATGTCTACCAGTTTCAAAACAAAATGTAGGTGGCGCTCGATACATATATTGTTTGAAAAGATACATTTGTTGTTTGAAAGGACAGTGCAGGCCACTGTTACCTTTCCGGTTTACTTCTTTTTCACATATGTTGGTGAGTACCTAAAATAAATTTCCGTAAACGACATCACTATAACGCTTTGCAATATATCTATCGGTGCGAATGTCAGGGCCTGTTTCTGTCCATGACGTTACAATAGTCTTGCTTCTTGACAGCATAGATAGCAAAGACTTAGTTAACTTTGGTAACCCGTTCTACAGACTTTGTTTTGTAAATTCTATAAAACGTATTTCCATTTACCCGCCATAATTTGTAAACCGTCACTGCTTGGACACCTGTATACATTATTGTGCACTTCTGCATTTCTATAATATTGTTTCTTACCTTTTCGTTTTGATCATTTTATTGATTGTTCTCATCATGTTTTAATTACATCTTTTTACAAAATGCTTATCAAAATGAAACTGGGGGAACCCGCGCTTGGGCGCGCCCCAAGATCTAGTTATTTGAGTTGCCTTGATATCCAGGAGTGCCGTTGTTCAACTGTTCTTGCAGCAGCTCCTTTGGAACCGACAACCGAGTGTCTTCCCTTTTGTTGCCACACTGTTCGCGCTTTCCTTCGCACACGAAGCTGCCGGCTCTGCTCAGGGTTTAGCTCTAAACTAACGAAGTAATCCATTGCCTTCACCTCGTTACCAAAATTAAGCTGTCTTCGGTGGCTGTGTAAAGACAATCCGCTCATTTAAATCTGCGGTGGAATCTTCACTGCACCATGGTAGTCATTTAGGGGCACATGTTTAGTGCACATTTTTTTTATGCCCTCAAAAGTTACAATCAAGGCATATTTTTTAAGTGCCCTAATAGAACATATTAATTAGGATATTTTGGACGTGCCCTCAAAGATATATTCCTTTAAGGGCATATTTTGATGTGTTCTAAATGGTATGATCTACGATGGCACAAATCCATGTGCCCTAAACAGCTAAGAAGGCATATATCCAATGTACCCTCGTAGATATACCTATGATGGCACATATTCAATGTGCCCTAATAGGTATATAGTTATGAGGGCATAAATCAAACATGCCCTAATAACTACATAGCAACAACATAGCAATTACTTAGAACGATGTATATAAACATTCACATGTTTTAAACTATGTTCAGGGAATTTTAAAAATTGTTCACTTGTTTAAAAAAATTATGTTCAAAGATTCAAAATATGTAGACGGGTTTAACAAAGAAAGATATTTACAGTGGAACAAACGTAAATAATTGTCTGTCATAGATCAGGTGAAAGAAATAGTACGCGATGTGAGTTCTTCTTTCGGTTAAGGTGTACTCTGTACTATTACGGGTCCGCGACATCGTCATCTTCTTCTTTACTATTAAATTAAAAAAGGATGTGATGGTAGGTGATGGTACGCCGTGTCTCTCTTCCTAAAAAATAGAAAAAGGATGTATGTTCGAAGATTCAAAATATGGTGGTGGCTGTGGTGGCTGGATCAGCTTTGTATCTCTCATTTGTGTCTCTCCTTGTCCTGGGTTGGGACAAACCTGTTAGCGCCTTCGGGCTTGTGTGCGTGTGTGTGCCTTGTATGACTATGTTTGGATCGTTTGCCAGGAGGGCTTTATTTATAAAGCCGGGCAGAGTGGCCTTCTGTTAAAAAAAAAGATTCAAAATATGTACAGGTTTAACAAAGAAAAATATTTACAGTGGAACAAACGTAAATAACTGTCTGTCATAGATCAGGTGAAAGAAATAGTACGCGATGTGAGTTCTTCTTTCGGTTAAGGTGTACTCCGTACTATTATGGGTCCGCAACATCATCATCTTCTTCTTTACTATTAAATTAAAAAAGAACGTGGTGGTTGGTGATGGTACGTTGTGTCTCTCCTCCTAAAAATTAGAAAAAGGACCCGATGGTTAGTGATGGTACCTGGTTTCGCTCAGTTCGATCAGAACTCGGTTTTGCTCCACGCTTGATCCATGCATGTCATCCTACAAAAAAGAGAAAAGTATCTGCACTGGTGGAAAAAAGGGCTTTGGTCGCGGTTGGCAACTGCCATTAGTCGCGGTGGCCCAACCGCGACCAAAGTAGCGCGACTAAAGGCCCCCCCCTTTAGTCGCGGTTCCTTACGAACCGCGACTAAAGGCCCGTCCACGTGGGCCGCAGGCGAGCGCCAGGGCGGAGGACCTTTAGTCGCGGTTCTTCTGGCCAACCGCGACTAAAGGCCTCCGCAGGGTTTAGGGTTTTAGCCCCCCTCCCCCTAAATCTGGTTTCTTTTTAATTTGTATTGTTTTATTTCTTTTGGGTTTTAATTTTGAAGGAGTTTCACATATTCTACGGTACTGTATACATACATGCATATGAATGTACAATTTCAAACAAATTTGAAATTAGAACCAAAAAGAATTCAAGAGGAATATACAATATATATTCAATATCGGATGACCATATACAATATATATTCAATATCGGATGACCATATACAATTTTGAACAAGTTAGTTACAAATTCTGGTGCATATAAAGTTCTACGTCATCGTAATAGTGTTCTCCTCTAGGATCGATGACTTCCCTCGCCAACCATCCAGCTAGTTCCTCTTGAAGTGGTCGGAAGCGAGCTTCTGGACTAAGCGTCTTCCGGAGGTTATTCCTCAGGATGTTGTTCTCACACGTCTGGTCCCGCTCATTGCAGTATCTCCGGATCCTCTCACAAACATAGTATCCACATAGATTGGTCCCCGGTGGCTGAATATCCCCAGTCGTCCGCACTGCCATTTTAAAATGTAGCTCTTTTTTGAATTCACCGACCTTGGTATCTACGAACCGTCTCCAAACCCTACGAGGCAAAGAAAATTAAATAAACAAGAGAGTTATTAATTAGTTACTTGATATTAGGAAATGATGAACGAAATAGGCCGATCGATATAGAGCGCAAATGAATGAAAATAATTACTTTTACATCATTTTTCTCATGTCGCCCCAAAGCGCCGGATCCATATTCAGAGAGTCGTGGACGAGAACTGAGGAGGTCTGAACTTTAATTACCATAAGAATCCAGTGGAACCTGCGGACACGATACATGTACAGTCATGCATAACTCATCGATTAGCCACATACCATGCATGGAGTAAACAAAAGAGAATGTGCTCAAGACAGAAACACTCACCCAAAATGGTAAGGAAATAGAATATCACTTTTCTGTTGCTGTTTTCTAATAAACTGCCACAGGTCATCCTCCACGTCGGCGGGGTGGTGTTCTAACACATATGAATTAACGATTTGTGGGTCAATGAACCCAACATCATGGATGTTCCTTATTCGCATTTCCCGCTTCTTCATTCTGCATAATAGCGTACACAACAAGATAGTTAGGACGGTGCGAGGCAATGAACGAGATGGGGTAGAAATTAATAAATCACTTACAGAACGTAGCAACTGATGATAGATTTGTCGAGGTCGCGCAGATTGAACAGCTGGAACAATTCACTCAGATGAATTTGTACCCAGTAATGTTTGAAGTGATGCTCATATCTAACTTCGGCATAGATATAGTCTTTGGCGTTTTTATGTTTTATGTAACCCTTGTACCAATTTAGCAGACCTTTCATTTGTCGAGGTAGATCCTCTTCCTGCGCAGGCTCGACGAGAGGGCCATTCTTCACATATGTAAATACTACGTCCTTCATTGGCGCCTCATCAAGGCCTAGCAGTGCACGAAGAGTGATACCTAACTCGGCCGCTTGTTCTCTCGGCACTCGTTACAGTCAATCCACAAGCTGCCGCAGCTGCTATGATATCGGGGGCATCCGGATCGGCGGCTTGCAATATGAGCGGGGCGATCGATTGTTTACTTTGTTCCCCGAGCTGGGCAACTTCTTTCCCCCTTTCTAATTTTGACTCGGCCTCGTCCTCCAAGGCTTTCTTCTCCGCCAACTCTTTCCTGTTCTTGAACGCGAGTGCTTGCCTACGAAGTTCACGTAAATAGTCGTCAGGCAGATTCTTCGCGGCTTGGGACGGTGTGTTCAAAAATGACTTAGCCCACTGCTTTTGCTTGTCAGAATATACTGGCTTGGGCTCGCCCTCTCTTTTCTTCTTGCACTCCTCCTTCCATTTCTCATGCTGAGCAGCCACGGCCGCTGCATTTTCCTCGACACTAAGTTCCCAAGGCCTCGGGATGAGAGGCTTCGGTGATGGCTCGGTATCTTTGTTTTCTTAGGTACATAAGGGTCCGGGTTAATAACCCAGACTGCTTCTCGCTTCTTCGCCGGAGGTGGATTGGGGCGGTGTCCGCCGATCACCCGCCGGACGAGGACTAGGGGGCGGCGTCGCTACCCGCCGCCGGACGAGGACTGGGGGGCGGCGTCGGCTGACGTGAAGGAGGTGTATTAGGTGAAGCACCACCACCACCGCCGCCACCGCCACCGTCACCGCCACCGCCACCGCCACCACCACCACCGTAGGGGGGTGGACTTGTTGGCGCCTCGCCTGGAAACTTGATAAACTTCTTCTGCCATAGAATGAACTGGCGCTTGACATCTCCAAGTCTTTTCACCCCTTCAGGTGTAGCAATGTCAATGTCCAGGTCCTCAAACCCTTGGACTATCTCCTCCACCGTCACACGAGCATAGCCATCTTGAATGGGGTTGTTGTGGTGGAGTGCTCCAGGTGGCAAAGCACTGCCGATGGCTACCTTCATGGACATGTTCCCGATAGGATAATACAGATGACATGCTTTCATCTCCTTTATATCGTCCACGGGGTAGCGAGGAGGCTCCGGTGCAGTAATTTCGACCACCGAGGCTCCGGTGCAGTAATTTCTATCGTCGGTGCACCAGCCGGTGAGGCCTCCGTGGAAGCCACGCTGCTTCTTCTCCGCTGCTGGCTTCCGAGATCCATTGGATGATCTTCAGCATGCTGCGCCCGAGCTGCATCTCTTTCGGCGACTAGTACACTCACGGTTTTCTTCATCACATCCATTTCAGTTACCAACTTCGCCACAACATCTGCATCCCGATCCATCTTTCTCTTACGGCTTCTGTAACCGTACGGGTCATCGTTCTGGGGGAACCCTACTTTCCACGGAATGGGCCCCATGCCTCGTATACGTCCTCCGTGTTCAGGATTCCCGAGGGCTTTTGTCGTGCGTCGTTCTCTCGTTGAACCTGATCCTCCCCTCTTGAGCCTCCCTCATTGCCTCAATAAGCTTTTTGGTGGGTGTAATTATTTTGCCCTGGTAAACACACTCCCCTGTCTCCGGGTTCAGCGATCCCCCATACCCGTACCACCAGCTTTTGGCCCTTGGGTCCCATCCCTCCGTACCTGGACGGATTCCTCGCGCCCTCAGCTCGTTCTCCATCTTCTCCCACTTAGGCTGCCAAAAGCGATACCCTCCTGGCCCCATTTTATGATTGTACTCCTTCTTGGCCGCATTTTCCTTATTTTTTTTCGATAGTTCAAGGAACTGCTCCGATTTCTTTTGCTTCACAAATTCTGGCCAATCATGTTGCAGTTTCTCATATTGTCCTTTGAAATCCGGAGTCTTGCCCTGGTTGACAAAGTCATGGGCTAGATTTTGCTTGTATTTCCGGAATGCGTTGGCCATCCTAGAAAGAGCGAACTGTTTGACTAGCTTGCGCCTCTTCTTGTTTTCCGCAATCTTGTTACCCTCCTCATCGTATTTGCGGTATTCCGGAGGTAGAACGAAATGTTCCATAAGCTTGTTGAAGCAATCTTTTTTTCTCTCTTATCGACAAAAGTGAAACCAACACGTGCCTTCTTTGGCTCATTCCACTCCTGGCGGGTGATCGAGACGTTGTCTCTAACAACGGCTCCGCATTGGCTGACAAACTTGGTGGCGTTCTTGCTGGGCTCCAGCGGCCTGCCGGTTGCTTCGTCGACAACATCGATGGTGCATGTTTCTCCTGCTTTCATCGTCTTGGTTGCGCCACGCTTTGACGACGTACTCGATTTTTTCGACGATCCGGCCGAGGGCTAAAATAAGAAAGAGAGTCGCGCGCGTTAGTACACACACATTTATTCAAATCAGTTAGTTGTATCACCAGACGCTCAATATGTATATATATATACCTCGGCGCCGGAGGTGGTTGCTACTTCCAATTGAAGATCGTCGTTTATCGACGTTTCTTCGGCATCATCTTGCTGACGGCGCCCTTCATCTTCACACTCAAGGTTCAGATAAGAAGAGATATCATCTTCTTCTTCTCCGGTCGGCACATATGGAATATCGCCTTTGATGATGCCGAACATATGGTCTTCAGCGTCCGGATCATAGTTGTCCAGAATCGGGTCAGCTCTATCGTCCGCCATATGTCAGTCCTGAAAACATGTAGTAAAAACAAATTAATTGTGTATATGCCAGCATTATCACATCTCTTCTACATATAAAGAGAGAGGGCGAAAGGGGGGACGCAGTGACCGCGTGACCGAGAGACCGGTGGCGGTGGCGAAAGGGGGACGCAGTGACCGCGTGACCGAGAGACCGGTGTGGCGGTGACCGAGAGGGCGGTGGCGGTGCCGAGGACACATAACCCTCGCCGCCCCCTCTCGATCCCAAATAAAATTTTGTTAAGTTAAAATTTTACTTAACAAAATTTAGACTAAATGATCAAAATTTTAACTTAACAAAATTTAGACTTAATGATCAAAATTTTAACTTAAGAAAAATTTTACTATTATTTGATCATTTAAAATTTGATCATTAAGTTTTCTTAAGTTACAGAATTTTGATCATTAAGTTATCTTAAGTTAAAATTTTGATCATTAGAATTTTTGTTAAATTTTGTTACATATTACATATTTGTTAAATTTTGTTAAGTCAAACTTTTGTTAGTGTACAAATTTTTAGTTAAGTTAAAAAAACAAATTTTAGTAAAAATTTTAGTCATAAAAATTATGTAACATAACAAAACTTAATTAGTCAAATTTTAATTAGTTTACAATTTTAATTAACAACACCTTAATTCGTTTAAGTCAAATTTTAGTTTTTTTACACAATCTTTTTTAAGTCAAATTTTAGTTTTTTTACACAATCTTTTTTAAGTCAAATTGTAGTTCTTTTTAAGTCAAATTTTAGTTTTTTAATTTTACACAAACTTTTAACTCAAATTTTAGTTATTTTTTGTTTTAAAATTAACAAGAACAAAAACTAAAAAAGAAAGAAAAAAATGCCGGGGCGCGCTGCTCTCTCCTCTCCCTCTCTCTGTCTCTCACCGCGCGCGGCACGGCGGCCGGCCTCTCTCTCTCTCTCTCTCTCAGCGTAGCAGCGGCGCCGGCGAGCGGCGCGCGCGGCCACGGCGCCGCGCTCTCTCCCTCTCCTCTCTCTCACTGCGAGCGGCGGCGGCGCCGGCGACGACGAGGGCGCGCGTGACGGGAGATCGACGGGCGCGCGCGACTGTGTGTGGCGGGGCGGCGACGTACGAGACGTCGGCGGCGACGGCGAGTGCGGCGACGGCGACGGCGAGTGCGGCGACGGAGACGGCGAGGCGCGGCAGCCTGACGGCGACGGCGAGTGAGGCGTCGGCAACGGAGCGAGCGAGAGGAAGAAGAGAAACTGATGCGCCCGCGGGCGGCGCGGGAATATATAGGGATGGGGCTTTAGTCGCGGTTGGGGTCGCCACCTTTAGTCGCGGTTGGCGACCCCAACCGCAACTAAAGGGATTTTCGCCCGGTTTTTCATTTCCCGCGCGCAAGGACCTTTAGTCGCGGTTGGCCAGGCCAACCGCGACTAAAGCTCTTTTTTGAAAATAATTTTCTTTTTTGAAAATCATATAATACAAATAATATATCAAAAAAATCAGAAAAATAAAACTAATTCAATTCAAAATTATAAAAATACAAATTATATATCAAAAAAATCAGAAAAATAAAACTAATTCATTTCAATATGTTAAAAATACAAATAATATATCAAAAAATTAAGAAAAATAAAACTAATTCAATTCAATATGTTAAAAATACATATAATATATTAAAAAATTCATAAAAATAAAACTAATTCAATTCAAAATGTTTAAAATACATATAATATATCAAAAAATTCATAAAAATAAAACTAATTCAATTCAAAATCTTAAAAATACAAATAATATATCAAAAAATTCATAAAAATAAAACTAATTCAATTCAAAATCTTAAAAATACAAATAATATATCAAAAAATTCAGAAAAATAAAACTAATTCAATTCAAAAATTTAAAAATACAAATTATCAAAAATTCATAAAAATAAAACTAATTCAATTCAAAAGTTCGTTGGCCCCCTCTTCCTGCCTCTTTCCGCCGACCCCCTCTTCCCTCCTCGTCTTCCCGCCATTACTTCCCTGTCTTCCCGCCTCTTTCTTCCCGCCAATTGTTTCCCGCCAATTTCTTCCGGCCTCTTTCTTCCCGCCAATTTTTTCCCGCCAATTTCTTCCCGCCACTTTCTCCCCGCCTCTTTCTTCCCGCCTCCTGTCTTCCCGCTCCCATTTTTCCCGCCATTTGTCACTACAGATAGGTAGCCCGGCTTGGCCACAAAGACATCTCTACAATCTCTCATCACTCTCTCATGGCTTCCACCGCACCCACTCTAACCTACCAGCAGGTGGAGGAGCTTTGCGCCTCGAACTACCCTTGCCCTCCGGCTACCGCGTCCTCGCGGCCGGAGCCTAGCGCCGGCGGCGTGCCGGTCCCTCCCGTCCCTCGTGGTACTGCGCGCCGGCGGCCATCACGAACCACTACTACCTCGACCTCACGCCGGAGCAGCGGATGAATCCCCGCTGGCATCCCGATAACCAGCATACTTGGGACGCCTTCTTCATCAATCGGCGTGAGAGGGCGCTCGCCCGGTATGAGGAGGACGGTCTGCCTCCTGGAAACTTCCACGAGGCCGGCCGTCGGCTATGGTGGTACGGCCGGACTCGCAGAGCGTCATGGACTACATCACGGCCGGCGATATCCCCGCCCGCGCTACCCTCGATTCGAGCCACGAGCGCCGCCGACGCCGACGACAAGAATGACGACAAGGGCGACGACGACGCAGTGCAACTTAGAAGGCGACGACTACCAAGACAACGGCGGCGGCTATGAAGACTACGAGTATGCATATTATACGCCTAGGCAGGAGTATGACTAAATCACTCCAAATTTCATGTATGCAGGAGTATGACTTAGTCACTCCAAATTTCCTATATGCAGGAGTATGACTTAGTCACTCCAAATTTCATGTATGCAGGAGTATGACTTAGTCACTCCAAATTTCATGTATCATCAGTGCTATCTCGAGTCAATTGAATCATTCGAAAATGGACACCAAACACATCACGGGTAATATAATTCACATGATTCATTCAACAAAGTTTGGTACAATAAATTATTACACATCATTTCTTCCCTTGTGTCCCTGCTTGCTTACGATTGTGCCGTATCCATGGAGCATCCTCATCATTTAACTTAATGCTTGGGTCGGTGTTCACTTTGAAGGGCGGAATTTCAGCAAACATATTATAATCTTCTCGACATGTCCGTCTTGTCCTCCACTCCCACGATGTTTCTTTTCCCGAAAGAACAATGTGGCGCTTTGGATCATCGCATGATGTACTGATCGTTTTCTTATCTTTCCGTTTCCTCGGTTTGCTACTCATGTCCTTCACATAGAAAACCTGAGCGACATCTTTCGCTAGGACGAATGGTTCGTCAAGGTAACCAAGATTGTTGAAATCCACCATTGTCATTCCGTATTGCTGGTCCACCTTTACCCCACCTCCTGTTAGCTTGAACCATTTGCACCGGAACAAAGGGACCCTAAAGGAGGGTCCATAGTCAAGTTCCCATATCTCCTCTATGTAACCATAATATGTGACCTTTTGCCCATTCTCGGTTGCTGCATCAAAGCGGACACCACTGCTTTTGGTTGGTGCTCTTTTTATCTTGGGCGATCGTGTAAAATGTATTCCCATTTATCTCGTACCCTTGGAAAGTCGTTATAGTCGAAGATGGTGTCTTGCCCAACATGTACAAATTGATCTACAACATGTTCGTCATTCATGAAATGTTTTCTCAACCAACCGCCGAAAGTCTCCATGTGGGCCTTCCTAATCCAGGATTCAAAGCTTCCTGTGGTTGTCCAAGCGTAAAATATTCTTGTGTTTCTCAAAGTACGGAGCCACCAAGCTGGAATTGGTCAGAACTGTGTGGTGTGCTTCAGTCAGAGAATGGCCGTCCATACATATCATTGATTTCCTTCCGATCGTGCCTTTTCCACTTAGTCTCCCTCGTGCCGCGATCGAGGAAGACCAATCGGCTTAAGGTCAGGAACAAAGTCAACACAAAACTCAATTACCTCCTCATTTCCATAGCCCTTGGCGATGCTTCCTTCCTCGCCTAGCACGGTTACGAACATATTTCTTTAATACTCCCATGAACCTCTCGAAGGGGAACATATTGTGTAGAAATACAGACCGAGAATGGAAATCTCATCGACTAGGTGAACCAGGAGGTGCGTCATAATATTGAAGAAGGATGGCGGGAACACCAACTCGAAATCGACAAGACATTGGATCACATCGTTCAGAACCGTGGTAGAACTTCTGGATTGATTACCTTCTCGAGAGATTGCATTGAGGAATGCACATAGCTTCACAATGGCTACTCGAACATTTTCCGGCAGGAGCCCCCTCAAAGCAATCGGAAGCAATTGCGTCATAATCACGTGGCGGTCGTGAGACTTCAGGTTTTGGAACTTTTTCTCCGCCATGTTGATTATTCCCTTTATATTGGACGAGAATCCCGACGGGACCTTCATACCGCTCAGCATTCAAAAAAGATGACCTTCTCTTCTTTGGTCGTAGCGTAGTCGGCACGACCTTGAAACCGTTCCGGATGCCGGCCATCGTGGTCTTTCAAACTTTGGCTGGTCCCGCCGTGCTTCCTTTGTATCATTTGACTTCCCATACACGCCCAAGAAGCTTAGGATGTTCACGCAAATATTCTTCGTAACGTGCATCACGTCGATTGCAGAGCGGACTTCTAGGACTTTCCAATATTCTAGCTCCCGAATATAGATTTCTTCTTCCACATGGCTACGTGCCCGCCAGCCTCCTTCGGAACCGATTGTCCGCCAGACCCTTTCCAAAGATGACTCTCAAATCCTTGACCATATCAAATACCTCAGCACCAGTGTGTTCCGCAGGCTTCGGTCGGTGATCTACCTTGCCGTTGTAATGCTTGCCTTTCTTTCTTACTGGATGTCCTTTCGGAAGAAATCGACGATGCCCAAGGTACACGTTCTTCTTACAATTTGGCAAATGTACACTTTCAGTCTCATGTAAGCGGTGCGTGCATGCATTGTATCCCTTATTTGACAGTCCTAAAGGTTACTAAGAGCAGGCCAATCGTTGATGGTTACGAAAAGCAACGCTCGTAGGTCAAATTCCTCTTCTTTGTGCTCATCCCACACACGGACACCAGGTCTGCCCCACAGCTGTAAAAGTTCATCAACTAATGGCCTTAGGTACACATCGATGTCGTTGCCGGGTTGCTTCGGACCTTGGATGAGCACTCGGCATCATAATGAACTTCCGCTTCATGCACAACCAAGGAGGAAGGTTGTAGATGCATAGAGTCACGGGCCAGTGCTATGGCTGGAGCTCGCTCGCCAAAAGGATTCATGCCATCCGTACTTAGACCAAATCATATGTTCCTTGCGTCACCTGCAAAATCTTTGAACTCTCTCGTCGATCTTTCTCCATTGCGTTCCATCTCGCGGGTGTCTCAACTCCCGTCCGACTTACGGTCCTCTTTGTGCCATCGCAACAACTTGGCATGCTCTTTGTTCCTGAACAGACGTTTCAACCGTGGTATTATAGGAGCATACCACATCACCTTGGCGGGAACCCTCTTCCTGGGTTTCTGGCCCTCAACATCGTCACCAGGGTCATCGCCTCTGATCTTATAACGCAATGCAAGTGCATACCGGGCATTCATTCAAATTCTCGTATTCACCGCGGTAGAGGATGCCGTTGATGCATGCATGTATCTTCGTAACCTCTAAACCTAGAGGGCAGACAACCTTCTTTGCTTCGTACGTAGTGGCGGGCAACTCGTTATTCTTTGGAAACATATTCTTCAACATTTTCAGCAAGTTTTCAAATGCCGAGTCAGCTACACCTGCCCGTGCCTTCCATCTCAGCAAATCCAGCAGTGTGCAGCCTAGCTTTTTCAGACCATCATCGCATCCGGGTACAGCGCCTTCCTGTGATCCTCTAACATGCGATCCAAATTCTCCCTCTCTTTTCAGTTTCGCCGTCTCCGTGCATCAGCAATGGTCCGACCAAGATCATCAACGGGATCATCATCACGTGCCTCTTCTTCACCTTCCCCTTCACCTTCCCCTTCACCTTCAGCATCCTCCATGAAAGTATCACCGAAATGAGCAAGATAGCTTTCATCGATGAAATCATCCCCTTCTTCATCTTCTTCCATTATAACCCCTCTTTCTCCATGCTTGGTCCAACAATTATAGCTTGGCATGAAACCGTGCCGAAGCAGGTGCATGTGAACATCTCTTGAGGAAGAGTAACCATTCTGATTCTTACATTTAACACATGGACAGATAACAAAACCCCCCTGCTTGTTCGCATTAGCCACTACGAGGAAATCTTTCAAACCCGCACTGAACTCGCCGGAGAGTCGGTTACCGTACATCCATTGTCGATTCATCTGCATTATTATAATATAAAATATATAATTAACCATCATGCATTTGTTAAACTAACTAGCTACAGACAATATAAATTAAACAATGAACTACACACACATGCACATTTTATCAACGACACATCAAAGGTTCAAGTTGCTAACCGCGATCGAGGAGGAAAAAATAAATGAGAAAGCTCAAGTGTGGCTCCAACACTTCATATCATGTTTGTTTCATGCTCTTGGGGCATTTCATCAAACACCTTATGTGCATAAGAGGAACCAAAAGCAAACCTAACACCCACTTGTGAAGCTTGTGAAGAGAATGGCACCAAATGGCTAAGTGTTGGCTGCTGGGTGGGTATATATAGGGGAGGGGCTTTAGTCCCGGTTGGCCTGGCCAACCGCGACTAAAGGCCTTCGGGACCTTTAGCTAAAGACCCCCCACGTGCACCGGCTGGCCACCGAGCGCCCTGGGCCCAGGCCTTTGGTCGCGGTTCTCCTCCCGAACCGCGACTAAAGGTACCATTAGTCGCGGTTCCTGCAGCATCGCGACTTATGGGGCTCACCCGAAGCCTGTTTTTCCACCAGTGCTGGGTTCAGTTGTAGCCTTCCTCGAGTCTTGCGTGCACTCAGCCCGCCGCCAAGAGTCCGCCTGAGTTATCCCCGCCCCCGGTGCGGCCGGTACGGCGGTACTGCCCCGATCCATACTTGCCCCGAGCCAAGCCGCCAAGATCCGCCCGCAGGCGAGGGCGCACATGGATGGTTGATCGTCGGCGGGGTTGGCTAGGTGTCACGACGACAGGAAGGCAACCAAGGCGATAAGAAGAGGAATAAAAAAAATTCGATAAGAAGAGGAATAAAAAAAATTCGAAAAAACATGTCACATCGCATCATCACATGTCACATCGCGAAAATTCGAAAAAAACATGTCACATCGCATCCAATGAACACCGCGCTAGCTCCAGCAAGGACAATGGTTGGGAATCTCCAGCGGGCCCACATATTTTGGACAGTCAAAATGTTCGCGTGCGTCTGTTTGCAACGCGAAAATGGTTATACGTCCGTTTGCGTTCAGTAGCTCCAGCGGGCTGACACATTTCCGATGCAGGCCAGTTTAGGTTTAGAAAATTCAGAAAAGAAGTTGTAGCCTCAAATTAGCTCAAATTTGCATGAAATTATAGCCTCAAATTAGCTCAAATTGAGGTATGAAATAAGCTTATCACACTTTGCACATGGTACGGCGCAAAATAAAGTCCAAAAGGGGCACACCAAAGCCAGAACAGCATATGAAGTCCAAAAGGAGACCATAGTGCTAGATATTGGCACCGCAGATCAGGCATCTCGCACGCGTATTTCGGCGCGCCTCTTCATGAACCATGCACTGGTGTCATCGTCGACGCCGGTTAAGTCGGCTATCATGATCCTTGTGTCCTCTGCACGGGTCTTGGTCTCGGCGTCCATCCTCCCGGTCTCGGCCTCACATAATTTGGCCTCGGTGTCGTCGTGGTGGAACGACAGATGCCATGGGATAGCTTAAGTTGGGACCGAATGTACGCTTGAGGATCCGAGTGAGGGTAAGGTTAAAGAGAAAAGAGAGAGATGAACTCCGGATTGTATTGATGAACTTGGCCGATGGCCATAGGTTGAAGACGTACGGATTACAAGGTGGAAACCTCTACCCAAGTGTCGATCGTCTATCTTGTGAACCGTCGGTCCTCGTGTGTCCCGCGCAGGGGTGTGCCTCCTCTCCTTATATAGGGGAGAGGTGGCTTACAAGGGAAGAAACCCTAATGATATCTTTGATGACCTAAGCTAGTTTATAAAGCTTCTTTGGCCCCAGTGACGTCGCTTCTGTCTTTAATCAGAGGCTGATGACATCGTCTGGTATCTTTTACGTCAGCAACTCCTTTGGTGCCAGGGGTTCGATTAAACCTGATGTGCTTCGCTCATCCTGTCCTTTGGTCCTTGGAGGAATCTTTGACTGGAATGCCGACATGCTACGGTTGAGCCTATGCTGGTTTTTTGGTATCTTTACCCTTGAGCTCCGGTATCTTTGCCTTCGTATCTCAATCTCTTACGTTTCCCGTACTCCGGCATACCTCTCCTGGTATACCGGATTGTTCCTTCTTAGCGTTGTTAAACTTAACTCTTAGAATCCGGATCAATCTTTAATCCGGTAAACAAATGACACAGTATGACATATTTGCCATAGTCTTGGCCTACCGGGGGCCATCCCCCCGACATTAGTCCCCGAAGTTGGTGTGGTCCGGCGGATCTATCCGACGGGCCATACCAGGTTCCTATTCCGAACGTACCGGATTAATCATTCCGGTTTCCATTTATACTTAACCGGTGTCATACCAGATTCGTACCGGTAAAACGGACTTCTCGAGACCTTTCCGGCTTCTTTCCGACGGTTTCTTCGTCATTAAGTTCTTCTCGACGAAGTCGAGAATATCTTGATTACTGTGTCTGTCAGTGACATGCGTACTATAACTGACGCTGCAGTGTCAGGTGTCAAATCCCTCGTCTCCCGCGTGTAGTTAATGCACCGCAATTGATCCGTGTGGCCCTCCGTGCGGCAGCTTCCGAAACTGTGTGTATCTCCATGCCACATGGCGGCCCATTAGCTGAAGAGGCGTGGGCCGAGCGGTTTTCGGCCCAGTAACTCCTTCGCTTATAAGGGGCGACAGTTCGTCACCATCTTCCCCACACTCATTCTTCGCCATTTCCATCTCCTTGCGCCCTCTGCCTCTAGAGCTTCTGCGCCGCCGCTCGTTGCCGTAGCAGTGCTCTCCGGCGAACCTCCGCGGAGACTACACCCGTCTCTGCCTTTCGCTGACTCGCAGTTTCGCTAGCCTTTCTTCTCTCTGAGGTTCTGCTTCTCGAGCTCCCGCGCCACCGCTCACCGCCGGAGCGAACTCCCCCGGTACGTGAACCTCTGCTGCGCGGTCGTGGTGAACCTCCGCTGCTCTTTTAAGGTTAGTGCACCTTGATCTGGGGCCTTACTTCTTTCTCTCTGTTCTTCGTGTTCATCACAATCACGGTAGATTTATTTACTTCTTTTCCTTTCTTTTTCTCTTGTCTTTAGATCTTCGCAAGCGAGTAGATCCGACGAAACTTGTTGTTAGGTAGCGCCAACACGTAGACAAATGGCTTCCGAAGAGTCCGGTATGGAGCTTTCTGGTAGCACCCAGTTTAGCGAAGAGCCCAAGCTCTCTCTGGGCGAAGAAGAAGCCGTAGATCAAGAAGCCGATGGGCTAGAAGAAGAGCTCGACAGGCTGGAGGGAGAAGAGGCCGGTGGACCGGATCAAGATGCCGGTCCAAACCTCGCGGAATACACGCGCGGCGCTTGGAGGGGCTCAGACGTGAGCCAAGCTGAGATATACTAGCTGTACCGGTCCCGGAGGATACCGGAAGAGGTGTCCTGCCGGTTTCCGGGTGACGAGCTCGAGCCCGCACCCCAGCCCGGCGAAGTCGTGGTCTTCACCGCCCATTTTGAGCGCGGTTTTGGCCCAGCGTCGGACTTCTTCCGGCGCTTCCTTGATTTTTACAAACTCCAACCTCACTATCTCCCAGCCAATGCTGTTTTTTATTTTTCCTCATTTGTTTCTTTTATGGAAGGTTTCATCGGCCTCTGGCCTACGACCGAAACCTTAGCCTGCTTCTACAATCTCCGGATCAACTCGATCCAGGACCCAAATCTCCCTATGTTTGACACGAGAAAAACGTACAACACGACTCCCGCGAGTAGGGCGGAAGGGCGTGGTTTCTCTCATGCGCACCGGGGATCGATAGAGGAAAAAGATGCGGGCGTGCCAGTGTATAATGATACACAAAGTAACAAAAGAAAAGAGATGCGGGAACAGTATTTCATTAATCATATAGTTAACAAATACAATTCCCATGTGTTGCGCTCCGTGGCCTACTAGCGCGGCCAGCCTGACTAGGGCGATTGCAGTCTCCTGATTCCCGAGGCCTCGGAAGGCTCCCGGTTAATTACTCCCGCGGGTTACGCCGCGAGATACCTCCGATTAAGCCGTGTGGTCGTCTTCGCTTCACGTCCTGCATGCATGATGGTGGTGAAGATGTGTGTGGGCAGCGGCAGAGCCCATGTCCTCGTCGGTACATGCGCCGCTGTAGGCGTGGCCTGTGCTGCGGCCTCGCCCGCCCTCGCCGTCGCGCCTCGTCGGTCTTGAGCGGCGATGATGAGTATTGTTGAAGTAGCATGATGCAGTCCGGTTAGCTAGGACTTCTTGACGACTTAGCGGCATCGTCGGGGTGTGCAAGGGGTACGCCCCGCGAGAGTAATTTATCAGGAGACCGGCGTCGGTGTAAAACCAACGCATGCTCATGTCGGCATGGCCGGTGTGGTCGGCGCCGTGACTGAGCCCGACGCCGAGTGTACGGCGGTCGGCGCAGCTTGGGCGCCGTCTCACGAGGTCACAATGGAGTAGAGTTGGTATCGCCATCCAGCGGTGTCGTGAAGCAGCACCAGCACCGCAGCAACCTGGACATCCAGAAACAACATGTACGTGGAGAGCATAGCAGCTCATGCACGTGTTGGCCACGCACGCGAGCGATGCACCTTTCCTGCGTGTTCATGTACATTTTGCCACCAACAGCGAATGGCGAGGCCAGCGCACAGCAGCGAGATGCCAAGCGACGCCGCCGTGCTGCCGGCCGCTGTACCTGTCCGCCTGGACGTACCCTCGCTCCGCTGCTACGTGCTCAGCTGGGTCACCGGTAAATCGCGTCCGTTCGGCCGATCACCTGTACGCCTAGAGCAGCTCGTGTCCATCGGGACTTGACCGTGTGCGCCGGCGTCGAGCCGCCTGCATCAACTGCTGAGCTGCACCTGTACACCGGGGTGTCTAGCTGCTCCTGCATGCGAGGCCGAGCTGCACTTGTACGTCGCCGCGGACCTGCGCCTGTCCGCCAATCTGTGCAGGGTTGTACATGTGGTGTCATCCGTGTACGCCGGGTTGCTCCTGTACGTCAACTGCGTCGTGCTTGAGCCTGTACACCGCTGAACATCGTGGCCGCGGCAAGGTCCGATGAAGTTGGCGGCAAAAGGTTGCGAGTCCGCAGCGCCTCGACGCCGTCACCGAGTCACTAGGCCGCACTTGTACGGAGGACTTCGGGCCGGCCTCGTAGATAACCTGTACACCGGTCTATGCAGCACCCAGATATGTCGCTCGACGGGGTCGCTCCTGTTGGCTGAGATGCGCCCGTCCGCTGGGCTGCGTGGCTAGCTCCGGTACCTGTAAACCCACGTGCACATGTACACCCATCTGCATCGACGGCCGAGCCGCACCTGTACGCCGTCGCTGGGTTGATCCTGTCCGTCAAAGTCTTCGGGCTGCACCTGTCCATCAAGGTCTTGGGGTCACACCTGTACGCCAAATTCCTGGGGCTCATGGTACGACTGACGGAGTGCCCGCCAACCCGAGCCGTCGCGCATTGGCTTCTCCATGGTGCTGTCCTCCGGCTCGCAGCGAATGGGTAGGCAGCGGCGAGCTTCATGGCCCAACGGTCACGCCGGCCGGCGGGCTGCACGATGGCGAGTACCATGGCGACGACGTCCGAGTCTCCTTCCGCCATGCTAACTGGGAGAGGTAGAGAGAGGAGAGAGATGCAATTTAAGCGTGATTCTCACCGTTGGGAAAACTCAGCTTCGCCTCCATTGATCTCCTCCGATCTTGCTCCTAACCTGTACGTCAAGTGCTGCTCTTGGTTTGATGGATGGATGTGGATGGCTTTGCGCTAAGAGCTGGACGTGATGCAATCTCCGGTTCTTCTCCCGTGCCTGTCTCCTCTTCTCTCTATCTTTTTCCGTCCCTCTATGGCAGGAGGTGTCTTGGCTTTTATAGAGGGCAGCCGGCGATCAGGATAAGGACGTGGCCCTGGCCCTGCGCCATATGCGGAACAACTTGAGCAATATTCTTTCGTTTGCTGCAAGTTTAATTTCGTTTAAAATCTTATCTCTTTCCTGCTTCTAGAACTTCTGTCATACGGCTGGAGAAAGTACTGCTTCTGGACTCTCGTACGATCAAAGTTGTCACGTATACGCGTCTACTTCCGGCCGATCGATTCGGCGCGCGCACGAGCCATGCTCGTATACGTGCCAAATACGTATACGTAGCCCGACGGATCCCTTGTTGAACTTATGGTGAGCTAGCTCGTGATTAATCGTACGTCTTCCGATTAACCAACACGGACTCTTCTCCGATTAAAACGGTGACGTCTCACAGCATGTTTCAATCCCTCTATTGTCCACCGTATTGCAAATATGAAGTCCGCCAACTGCCTCCTAAGCCAGCTCATATACATATACATGAACTTTGCATATCAATTGAGCTCATATTGGACGTCATTCACATTCCAACCTGTCCCTATGAAACATAGACAAAAACACATCGAACAAATGCCCCCTCACCGAGTAAAGTTCGAGCGCGAAGCAAATCGAGCTTAACTCGGTGAACGATTTTTTTATCCGATTTAGTTCACCAACCATGTGTAGCCTACGCACATGACGGTGAAGTGAGCTGATTGGGATCATGTATGGTGCCAGCCAACCAGCTACATTTTCTTCATCTTCACTCTGTGACGAAATACTTTGCCATTTTCCTAAGAAACTTTTATCAATCTAGTCGCGACCGCCTAGCCATGCGGTGCCAGCCGGCCAGGTTGAAGGGTTTCAACAGTTTCACGCTAGCCGCACTGGCGCGCTACACTGCTCCCGTATCTTGATGTGTTGATGTAGATGAAACACCGGTAAACCGTCGGTGTGAACATCGTTGTGTGGAGGCACCACCTGCAAGGTAAAGAGACGTCCTGCGGCGCCGGCGATGTCGTAGACGAGGTGCCTTGGTGATGTAGATGGACCAGAGATGGAAATGTCTCTAGTGTTGTTGATGTAGGTCGGTATAGAGACCTAAAGGCCGAGACGCTCGCCGCTGGCCCGTATGACCCATTGCTGTTTTTCCTGCAAACGCTTGGGTGTACCTGGTTGGACTCAAGGTGCGAAGAAGCCGAGAGCTATAAAAAAGCAAAAGGCAAAAGACAGGAGAAAATAAGAAAAGAAAATTGGGGGTTGTGTTTTTCTTTTAAAAAAATGTTGGCTTTCCCGTTATACACTAGCTATATGTGTGATATCCGAGAAGGCCGCCGAAAGACTTGTCATTGGGAACCGTCGAAAGACCATGACGGTCATAATCTGTCCTTCTGTGTATGTGTGTGGAGACGACGTCTTCGGAGATGCTTCCGAGAGGCAGTAGAATGTCATACCCTAGCCCATCATGATACCGAGGAGTCCCACAGCCGGCCATGCCCCCCGCATGATGCCCCACAAACCCAGAGACTTGGGCGCGGTAGGTTGAGGCTGAATGGTTTTAGGATGATGGCTTGTGGATTTCCATGCCTTGTTGAGGGGTGGTGAATGGCTACCTTCCGCCTTCTTTCCAGTGGTTCCCTTGATGCTTCGGGTTATTGGACTTCTTCATATTTGGATATTTGCCCTCTTGTGAGGACGCTTTGTATAGGCCACTTGAACGACTTCATGAGATTTCTTGTACTTCTTTGTGATTTTCTTGGATTGCTTGAACTTCTTTCGGATTCTTCGTTGCTTGGAATTCTTCGAGATTCTTCTTTGCTTGATGGGGGACCCACCTTGAGAACTTGGAAGGCAACCACTCACCTTGGTGGACTAAGGAACCCTCTGGCACTTTATCTGGAGCTTATGGTGGAACACCCCAGGGTTGTCACTCGGCTTCGCACCCAGTCCAACTTGCGTTGGGTTGGGCGGCCGTTCAATGATCTTTTTCCAAGGGTTTTCCCCGGGGCGTGAGCCTCTGTGAGTGAGTGGCCCACCGGGAAACATAGGGGCGCGGAGCCTCGGTACGATGAAGTGCCCAAGTAATCTTCTCCACTGCCTCCGGAAGCATACACTTGGTACGTGTCGTGATTTGTGGGTGTGTTGGTTGCTTTGTTTGCAACACTTTGTGCCGCCCTCCGACGAGTCCTAAGGCAGCCCAATCTTCCATCACCAGCCTGGTATGTTGAGGGAAAGCCTTTTTTTTTTAAAATGGGGAAATGAATATCCACGCCATGCATATGTGAATGCACCATGGATTCGAGCCGACTGAAGAGTTCCCCATCACAAGAAACGCCAAGGGGAAAAAAAAGAAAAAGAAAAAAATGGCAACGGAAGAGGCAAATTCAACAAAAATACTTCTTGAGGAACCTTCCGTTGATTGGAGGCATAGGCCGGGATCCTTGAGAATCAACCAGCTGGTATGCACCCCCGTCGTAGACTTGCTCGATGGCGTAGGGTCCTTCCCACTTTGGCTCGAACTTCCCTTTCGTCTTATGTGTGACAACGATGGGGCGCCTTAGCACAAGGACTAGTTCACCTTTCCGGAACACGCGATGCTTGATGATACGTCTCCGACGTATCGATAATTTCTTATGTTCCATGCCACATTATTGATGTTATCTACATGTTTTATGCACACTTTATGTCATATTCGTGCATTTTCTGGAACTAACCTATTAACAAGATGCCGAAGTGCCGCTTGTCTGTTTTCTGCTTTTGGTTTCAGAAATCCTAGTAAGGAAATATTCTCGGAATTGGACGAAATCAAAGCCCAGGGGCCTATTTTCTCACGAAGCTTCCAGAAGTCCGAAGGAGAGACGAAGAGGGGCCACGGAGGGGCCACACCCTAGGGCGGCGCGGCCCCCCCCCTTGGCCGCGCGGCCCTGTGGTGTGGGGCCCCCGTGCCGCCTCTTGACCTGCCCTTCCGCCTATAAAAAGTCTCCGTGACGAAACCCCCAGTACCGAGAACCACGATACGGAAAACCTTCCAGAGACGCCGCCGCCGCCGATCCCATCTCGGGGGATCCAGGAGATCGCCTCCGGCACCCTGCCGGAGAGGGGAATCATCTCCCGGAGGACTCTACGCCGCCATGGTCGCCTCCGGTGTGATGTGTGAGTAGTCTACCCCTGGACTATGGGTCCATAGCAGTAGCTAGATGGTTGTCTTCTCCCCATTGTGCTATCATTGTCGGATCTTGTGAGCTGCCTAACATGATCAAGATCATCTATCTGTAATTCTATATGTTGCGTTTGTTGGGATCCGATGAATAGAGAATACTTGTTATGTTGATTATCAAAGTTATGCTATGTGTTGTTTATGATCTTGCATGCTCTCCGTTACTAGTAGATGCTCTGGCCAAGTAGATGCTTGTAACTCCAAGAGGGAGTACTTATGCTCGATAGTGGGTTCATGCCTGCATTGACACCGGGACAAAGTGATGTAAAGTTCTAAGGTTGTGTTGTGCTGTTGCCACTAGGGATAAAACATTAGTGCTATGTTCAAGGATGTAGTCACTAGTTACATTACGCACCATACTTAATGCAATTGTCTGTTGTTAGCAACTTAATACTGGAAGGGGTTCGGATGATAACCTGAAGGTGGACTTTTTAGGCATAGATGCACCAGGAAGGCGGTCTATGTACTTTGTCGTAATGCCCAATTAAATCTCACTATACTCATCATGATATGTATGTGCATGGTCATGCTCTCTCTATTTGTCAATTGCCCAACTGTAATTTGTTCACCCAACATGCTGTTCGTCTTATGGGAGAGACACCTCTAGTGAACTGTGGACCCCGGTCCAATTCTCTTTACTGAAATACAATCTACTGCAATACTTGTTCTACTGTTTTCTGCAAACAATCATCTTCCACACAATACGGTTAACTCTTTGTTACAGCAAGCCGGTGAGATTGACAACCTCACTATTTCGTTGGGGCAAAGTATCTTGGTTGTGTTGTGCAGGTTCCACGTTGGCGCCGGAATCCCTGGTGTTGCGCCGCACTACATCCCGCCGCCATCAACCTTCAACGTGCTTCTTGGCTCCTCCTGGTTCGATAAACCTTGGTTTCTTTCTGAGGGAAAACTTGCTGCTGTGCGCATCATACCTTCCTCTTGGGGTTGCCCAACGAACGTGTGAAATACACGCCATCAAGCTCTTTTTCTGGCGCCGTTGCCGGGGAGATCAAGACACGCTGCAAGGGGAGTCTCCACTTCTCAATCTCTTTACATTGTTTTTGTCTTGCTTAGTTTTATTTACTACTTTGTTTGCTGCACTAAATCAAAATACAAAAAAATTAGTTGCTAGTTTTACTTTATTTGCTATCTTGTTTGCTATATCAAAAACACAAAAAAAATTAGTTTACTTGCATTTACTTTATCTAGTTTGCTTTATTTACTGCTACTAAAATGAGTAATCCTGAAGTTGAAGTTCGCACGTTTAAGCAACGAGGGGGAGAATGTTTGAGAGATGCTTGGTATAGAATTAGCGATGCTCATAATAGATGCACTAAGAAGCACTCCACCATTATTTTACTCAGGAATTTTTATGTTGGTATCTCTAGCTGGAATAGATATGTTCTTGATAGTCTCGCAAAAGGTGACTTCCTAAGTACTCCTGCATTAGAAGCTAGTTGCATTATTGAGAGCTTATTTGGAATACCCCCTGTTGATAGAGTTAAAACTGAAATCTCTCTTGAAGATGTTATGAAAAAATTGGAAACCATAGAGAAAAAATTTCCAAGTATTGAAGCTAAATTGGAAATATTACTTGATAAAACTGATGAACTTGATAAATCCTTAGGAGGAATTGATGAAAGAATTAGTGTCCTAGGAACTAATGCTGTCCATGATGATCAAATCAATAGGATTAACGAACTTGAAAAAGCTATGGGAACCTTGGGTTCAACATTTTCTTCTCTTAAATATAAGGAGAAAGCTTATGTGGGTAAGGAGCAAAAGTTTATGTATGTCTCTAAAGTGCCTAGACCAAAGAAGTATTATTATAGGCCTAAAATTGACAAAGCCCTTAGTACCACTATGGATGGGGAGCTCATGATAACGATGCACCATCTCTTGATAATACTTGATACACACTTTCTGCGCCTAGCTGAAAGGCGTTAAAGAAAAGCGCTTATGGGAGACAACCCATGTTTTTACCTACAGTACTTTGTTTTTATTTTGTGTCTTGGAAGTTGTTTACTACTGTAGCAACCTCTCCTTATCTTAGTTTTGTGTTTTGTTGTGCCAAGTTAAGCCGTTGATAGAAAAGTAAGTACTAGATTTGGATTACTGCACAGTTCCAGATTTCTTTGCTGTCACGAATCTGGGTCCACCTCCCTGTAGGTAACTCAGAAAATTAAGCCAATTTACGTGCATGATCCTCAGATATGTACGCAACTTTCATTCAATTTGAGCATTTTCATTTGAGCAAGTCTGGTGCCATTTTAAAATTCGTCAATACGAACTGTTCTGTTTTGACAGATTCTGCCTTTTATTTCGCATTGCCTCTTTCGCTAAGTTGGATGAATTTCTTTGATCCACTAATGTCCAGTAGCATTATGCAATGTCCAGAAGTGTTAAGAATGATTGTGTCACCTCTGAATATGTCAATTTATATTGTGCACTAACCCTCTAATGAGTTGTTTCGAGTTTGGTGTGGAGGAAGTTTTCAAGGATCAAGAGAGGAGTATGATGCAACATGATCAAGGAGAGTGAAAGCTCTAAGCTTGGGGATGCCCCTGTGGTTCACCCCTGCATATATCAAGAAGACTCAAGCGTCTAAGCTTGGGGATGCCCAAGGCATCCCCTTCTTCATCGACAACATTATCAGGTTCCTCCCCTGAAACTATATTTTTATTCCATCACATCTTATGTGCTTTTTCTTGGAGCGTCGGTTTGTTTTTGTTTTTGTTTTGTTTGAATAAAATGGATCCTAGCATTCACTTTATGGGAGAGAGACACGCTCCGCTGTAGCATATGGACAAGTATGTCCTTGGTTTCTACTCATAGTATTCATGGCGAAGTTTCTCCTTCGTTAAATTGTTATATGGTTGGAATTGGAAAATGATACATGTAGTAATTGCTATAAATGTTTTGGGTAATGTGATACTTGGCAATTGTTGTGCTCATGTTTAAGCTCTTGCATCATATGCTTTGCACCCATTAATGAAGAAATACATAGAGCATGCTAAAATTTGGTTTGCATATTTGGTTTCTCTAAGGTCTAGATAATTTCTAGTATTGAGTTTGAACAACAAGGAAGACGGTGTAGAGTCTTATAATGTTTTCAATATGTCTTTTATGTGAGTTTTGCTGCACCGGTTCATCCTTGTGTTTGTTTCAAATAAGCCTTGCTAGCCTAAACCTTGTATCGAGAGGGAATACTTCTCATGCATCCAAAATACTTGAGCCAACCACTATGCCATTTGTGTCCACCATACCTACCTATACTACATGGTATTTTTCCGCCATTCCAAAGTAAATTGCTTGAGTGCTACCTTTAAAATTCCATCATTCACCTTTGCAATATATAGCTCATGGGACAAATAGCTTAAAAACTATTGTGGTATTGAATATGTAATTATGCACTTTATCTCTTATTAAGTTGCTTGTTGTGCGATAACCATGCTTACTGGGGACGCCATCAACTATTCATTGTTGAATTTCATGTGAGTTGCTATGCATGTCTGCCTTTTCTGAAGTAAGGGCGATCTACACTGAGTTGAATGGTTTGAGCATGCATATTGTGAGAGAAGAACATTGGGCCGCTAACTAAAGCCATGAATCCATGGTGGAAGTTTCAGTTTTGGACAAACATCCTCAAATCTCTAATGAGAAAAGAATTAATTGTTGTTGAATGCTTAAAGCATTAAAAGAGGAGTCCATTATCTGTTGTCTATGTTGTCCCGGTATGGATGTCTAAGTTGAGAATAATCAAAAGCGAGAAATCCAAATGCGAGCTTTCTCCTTAGACCTTTGTACAGGCGGCATAGAGGTACCCCTTTGTGATACTTGGTTAAAGCATATGTATTGCGGTGATAATCCAGGTAGTCCAAGCTAATTAGGACAAGGTGCGGGCACTATTGGTACACTATGCATGAGGCTTGCAACTTATAAGATATAATTTACATGATGCATATGCTTTATTACTACCGTTGACAAAATTGTTTCATGTTTTCAAAATCAAAGCTCTAGCACAAATATAGCAATCGATGCTTTTTCCTCTATGAGGACCATTCTTTTACTTTCAATGTTGAGTCAGTTCACCTATCTCTCTCCACCTCAAGAAGCAAACACTTGTGTGAACTGTGCATTGATTCCTACATACTTGCTTATTGCACTTATTATATTACTCTATGTTGACAATATCCATGAGATATACATGTTACAAGTTGAAAGCAACCGCTGAAACTTAGTCTTCTTTTGTGTTGCTTCAATATCTCTACTTTGAATTATTGCTTTATGAGTTAACTCTTATGCAAGACTTAATTGATGCTTGTCTTTAAGTGCTATTCATGAAAAGTCTTTGCTTTATGATTCACTTGTTTACTCATGTCATATATATTGTTTTGATCGCTGCATTCACTACATATGCTTTACAAATAGTATGATCAAGATTATGATGGCATGTCACTCCAGAAATTATCTGTGTTATCGTTTTACCTGCTCGGGACGAGCAGAACTAAGCTTGGGGATGCTGATACGTCTCCGACGTATCGATAATTTCTTATGTTCCATGCCACATTATTGATGTTATCTACATGTTTTATGCACACTTTATGTCATATTCGTGCATTTTCTGGAACTAACCTATTAACAAGATGCCGAAGTGCCGATTCTTTGTCTGCTGTTTTTGGTTTCAGAAATCCTAGTAAGGAAATATTCTCGGAATTGGACGAAATCAAAGCCCAGGGGCCTATTTTCTCACGAAGCTTCCAGAAGTCCGAAGGAGAGACGAAGAGGGGCCACGGAGGGGCCACACCCTAGGGCGGCACGGCCCCCCCCTTTGCCGCGCGGCCCTGTGGTGTGGGGCCCCCGTGCCGCCTCTTGACCTGCCCTTCCGCCTATAAAAAGTCTCCGTGACGAAACCCCCAGTACCGAGAACCACGATACGGAAAACCTTCCAGAGACGCCGCCGCCGCCGATCCCATCTCGGGGGATCCAGGAGATCGCCTCCGGCACCCTGCCGGAGAGGGGAATCATCTCCCGGAGGACTCTACGCCGCCATGGTCGCCTCCGGTGTGATGTGTGAGTAGTCTACCCCTGGACTATGGGTCCATAGCAGTAGCTAGATGGTTGTCTTCTCCCCATTGTGCTATCATTGTCGGATCTTGTGAGCTGCCTAACATGATCAAGATCATCTATCTGTAATTCTATATGTTGCGTTTGTTGGGATCCGATGAATAGAGAATACTTGTTATGTTGATTATCAAAGTTATGCTATGTGTTGTTTATGATCTTGCATGCTCTCCGTTACTAGTAGATGCTCTGGCCAAGTAGATGCTTGTAACTCCAAGAGGGAGTACTTATGCTCGATAGTGGGTTCATGCCTCGCATTGACACCGGGACGATGTGAGAAAGTTCTAAGGTTGTGTTGTGCTGTTGCCACTAGGGATAAAACATTAGTGCTATGTTCAAGGATGTAGTCACTAGTTACATTACGCACCATACTTAATGCAATTGTCTGTTGTTAGCAACTTAATACTGGAAGGGGTTCGGATGATAACCTGAAGGTGGACTTTTTAGGCATAGATGCAGTTGGATGGCGGTCTATGTACTTTGTCGTAATGCCCAATTAAATCTCACTATACTCATCATGATATGTATGTGCATGGTCATGCTCTCTCTATTTGTCAATTGCCCAACTGTAATTTGTTCACCCAACATGCTGTTCGTCTTATGGGAGAGACACCTCTAGTGAACTGTGGACCCCGGTCCAATTCTCTTTACTGAAATACAATCTACTGCAATACTTGTTCTACTGTTTTCTGCAAACAATCATCTTCCACACAATACGGTTAACTCTTTGTTACAGCAAGCCGGTGAGATTGACAACCTCACTATTTCGTTGGGGCAAAGTATCTTGGTTGTGTTGTGCAGGTTCCACGTTGGCGCCGGAATCCCTGGTGTTGCGCCGCACTACATCCCGCCGCCATCAACCTTCAACGTGCTTCTTGGCTCCTCCTGGTTCGATAAACCTTGGTTTCTTTCTGAGGGAAAACTTGCTGCTGTGCGCATCATACCTTCCTCTTGGGGTTGCCCAACGAACGTGTGAAATACACGCCATCACTTGACGAGCCTGTCGTAGGCTCTCACCATGTTCTGGCGATAAAGCTCCAAGTTCTGCAGGGCATAAAGACGCTCCTCCTCGAGGGCGTCGAGCTCCTGGAATCGCAGGTGTACCTGTTCGTCCTTGGTGAGTTCATCTTGAATGGCCACCCGTAGAGAGGGTAGCTGGACCTCCAATGGAAGTACGGCTTCACTTCCATAGACGAGGGAATAGGGAGTAGATTGAGTTGGGGTACGGACCGTGACGCGGTACGCCCATAAAGACTCGAAGAGACGGTCATGCCAGTCTCTTCTATGTCTTGTCACCGTCTTCTTGAGTATCTTGCCGAGCGTCTTGTTGAAGGCTTCGATGGCTCCATTGGCTTGAGGGTAGTAGCCGGTGGAGTAGTTCCACTTGATCTTGTACTTCGCCATGAACCTGTACATCTTCTTGGACTTGAAGGCCTTGCCGTTGTCCGAGGTGATGCGGTGTGGAATCCCAAAGCGATATATAATATTTCGCTCTAGGAAGTTGATGACGTTGTCGCTCTTCACCTCCCGCAGCGGGACAGCTTCCGCCCATTTGGAGAAGTAGTCTGTCGCTGCAAGGATAAAACGATGGCCCCTCGAGGAAGGTGGATCGATCGGGCTGATGACATCGATTCCCCAGGCGTCGAATGGCCAGGAGGGAACAGTGGGGTGTAGAGGAACCGGCGGTTGATGCTTGAAGTCGCCGTGGATTTGGCAGCCGTGGCATGACTTGGCTACCCGAAGGCAGTCCGTCATGATACCGGGCCAATAGTACCCAGCTAAGCGTATGCCGTGGTACATCTTTGCTCCGCCTTGGTGTCCGCCACAGACTCCGTGGTGCATTTCCTGCAAAATCTTTTCAGCCTCACCTCGGTTGACACACCTAAGTAGGATCTCCTGCCCATGAGACCATTTGTATAAGACACCGGCCTTATAGACGTAGGAGGGCAATCGTCTTTGGAGTTGGCGCCTCTTGACGGGGTCGTCGGGGAGGCTGCCGTGCTTGAAGTAGTCGAGGAAGGGTTGCAGCCACTCATCCTCTTCCACCACGTTTGTTGTGATGGAGTTGACTTCGTACTTCGGCGGGATGAGTTCCAGAACAGCGGGAAGAAGCCACCTTTCTTCGACCGTCACCTGCATGGATTTATCATCTCGAAGCACCAGTGCTGCCGCCAGTTTCGCCAAGGCGTCCGCAGGCGCATTTCTGCTTCGTGGCACATGGAGAACTTCAATCTGAAGAAATTTCCCCATGAGATTCCGGGCCGCATTGTAGTACGGCACCAGTTCAGGCTTGCGTACTTCATAGATACCGTTGACCTGCCTGACGATGAGCTGAGAATCTCCATAGGCCCGTAAAGAACGGACATCCATAGAGAGAGCCAGGAGGAGGCCAAAGATGAGTGCCTCGTACTCCGCCTCGTTGTTGGAGCACTCCTCCTTAAGAAGGGAGAAGGAGTGATACATCACCTCCCCTCGTGGAGTCTTGAACACCAGTCCTGCGCCGGCTCTTCGTCTTGGGGTTCCGTCTGAATTGGCCTCCGTACGGGAAGCACCGTCGAAGTAGAGCTCCCATGGACCTTCGAGCTCGGCGGTGAACACCTCCTCATCAGGAAGGTTGGTGATGAGCGGGGAGTCCTCGGGGATGGGGTGCGCTGCAAGGAAATCTGCCAAGGCTTGCCCCTTGATCGCTTTCTGGGGGACAAAGGTTAGGTCAAACTCCATCATGAGGAGTGCCCATTTTCCTAGTCGCCCCATCAACGCAGGCTGGCTTAGTACGTACCTTATAGGATCTGCTCTTGCAACGAGCTGGATTTGTAGCGCTAGCATGTAGTGTCTCAACTTCTTCAAGGAGAAAATTAGCGCTAAGCATAACTTCTCTATTGGAGAGTAGTTCCGCTCGGCACCCACCATGGTGCGGCTTAGGTAGTAGCAAGCCACCTCCTTCCCTTCATCATTGTGCTGAGCGAGTAGAGCGCCTATCGAAGCAGGCTGCGCTGCAATGTACAGAATAAGGGGGCGCCCTTTTACAGGAGCTGCCAAGACGGGTGGACTAAGCAAGTACCTGTTGATGTCATCGAAGCCTCTTTGACAAGCTTCATCCCATACGAACGGAGCTCCTTTCTTCATAAGGCTTGAGAAGGGCTGAATGCGTCCGGAGAGGTTGGAGATGAAACGACGAATGTATGCCAGCTTTCCCTGCAAGGCCCGCAACTCCTTGAGATTGCAGGGTGGCGGCATGTTGAGGATGGCCTTGATCTTCTTGGGCTCGATCTCTATGCCTCGATGGTGAACGACGAAGCCGAGGAAGAGCCCTGACTGCACGGCGAAGGCGCATTTCAACGGGTTCATCTTGAGCTGGTGTCGACGTAGACGCTCAAAGACAACCCGCAGGTCCTCCTTGTGATCTTGGCGTTCTTTGGTCTTGACCACCATGTCGTCGACGTAGCATTCCACCGACTGATGGATGAGGTCTCCGAGTATGTACGTCATGGCGCGTTGGTATGTTGCACCTACATTCTTCAAGCCGAATGGCATGACGGTGTAGTAGAAGTTGCCCTTCGGGGTCCGGAACGCGGTGTCGATGGCGTCTTCTGGGTCCATCTTGATCTGATTATAGCCAGACGAACCATCCATAAAGGACAATGCGCCATGGCCCGTGGTGGAGTCGACGACCATCTCCGTGATGGGCAAGGGAAAGTCGTCCTTGGGGCATGCTCGGTTTAGGTCGCGGAAGTCCTGGCAGACCCGTACATGGCCGTTCTTCTTCTCCACGGGCACGATATTTGCGAGCCACCGGGTGTACTTAGCCTCCTTGATGAAACCTGCAAGGATAAGTTTGTCTACCTCGGCGATGACCTGGTCTTCAAACTCTGGACGTAAGCGTCGCGGAGGCTGCTTGACCGGACGGTGATATGGGTCAATCGCCAGCTTGTGAGTGGCGACACGAGGGTCGAGGCCCGGCATCTCCTTGTAGTTCCAGGCAAAGCAATCCCTGTACTCCATTAGAAAGCATCGATAGCCTTCTCGCTCCTCTTCTGTCAGCGTGGCACTAACAAAAGTCGGGCGTGGATCATCTTCCGTCCCAAGGTTGATTTCAACGAGCTCGTCGACGGTGGGTTGTCCGCCATCTTCTAACTCTGGTGGAGCTGATGTAGACCCGAGCTCCTCCTCTACCTCCGATGGCTCACCGTCGTGGTAGCTTTGTCGGTGAAGACCGCGATGTGAACTTTCGGCGTCGTCCCCTGAAGAAACGAAAGTAGCATGGCAAGTGAATCGTGAGCCCTCCTCTTCCTCGCCGGATCTTTCGAGGTTGATGTAGCCAAGCCCGAACTTGGGACGAGCCTTGTGCTTCCTTTTGATGAGATCTTCTGCTTGCCTCCACCACTCCTCGCACACCGCGGGCGGTGGGGGTATCCTATTGTTTCGCTGAAGAGTAAAGCCGGCTTTCTCCATCAAGCGAGCCATCTTGGGCTCAGCCTTCATAGTGGATAGCGCTTCTTCTGTATCACCGCGAGGTTGAGGAAGTTCGAATATAGAATCACAATGTTGTACCTGCGGAACTTTATAGAAAATGGTTTGGGTTTTAGACCCAGACAAACTTGGGATAGCCCAAACCTCCAATGGGGAAGTCATAGATATGTAAAGAGATGGGGGCTGCATGCATTGAGCTCCCCTTGCTACCTCTTCCATCTCTTGTATTCTTCTTCTAACCACCCCTCCTTGCGCGGGCATGTGCTCGTCCTTTCGGGCGCCGCGTGCTCGTAGCGTGATGGGCGCCGGCGCATCACTGCTGCCGATAGGAAGCTTCGAGTCCACCTGGGCACCTGCAGAGCTTCCAAGAGTTAAACAACCGGGCTCATGGTGCGCCAAAGTCGATGAGGATGTGGTAGTCTCGCTTGAAGGCGTCGTGGTCGACCTCAAAGTGATCATTTTCGGTGATGGTAATCTCGCCTTCAATAGCAACGGTGCCGATGGGGTAGGCGTCGAAGAGCCTGCCCCCAGCGAGGTTGGAGTAGAACCTCCCGCCCCCGGTGGGAAGGAGTGCTTGTATTGATGTTGAGCTGTTGAGGAAGATCGTCTACGCCCAGCATGTTTGCGACTCCGGGAGGAAGCGCCCTGTATGTCAGCCGGAGAACACGGCATGATGAGGCGCCTTGCCTCAGCTTCGGATGTGACCCCGGGTTTGACTAAAACGTCAACCGCTGGTGTTGTACGCCCCATCTTCTGGTCGCTATCTTCGACGGGGAAGTAGTACTTCGCATCTGCATGATGTGACTCTTGGACGGTGTAGGGGTTGGTGTTGCCGATGATGCGTTGCTGTGTGCCGTTGCCGTCGAGGAACTTCAGGCATTGGTGAAGAGTAGAAGGCACCACGCGATACTTATGTATCCATGGCCTCCCCAAGAGGGCCGAGTAAGAGGTGTTCGCTTCGATGACGAAGAACCGCACCTTGAAGCTGAAAGTTGACATTTGGATCTTCACCGTGATGGCGCCCAACGTCGGCAAAGCCACATATCATCACGTCTGTGGACTCCAAGTCTTCTTCCGTGAAATCGGCCCGCTTCAGACTCCGAAGGGGCAAGATGTTTACCGCAGATCCTGGGTCGATGAGGATCCGACGAAGGTACACAACGCCAATGTTTCCCTCCACATAGAGCGGACGGTTGTGGGCGCCATCTTCTATGAGGTTGTCCTCTTCGTCAAACGTGATCTCATTCACGAACAAGGGGTTGGAGAAGAGGCGGTGTTTTGCCATGCACACCTCGTAGAGTTCTGGAGCTTGGAGCGCCTTGACAAGGGCTTCGCGAAGGTCCGGGACCATCATGAGTGCATCGTGCACACTCAGAAGTGCAGGGATCCTCTTGAGGTGGGCGATGATGTTGTAGTCGATGTCGTGTGGCTTCGTCTTCCCTTCGCCATGACCTTCTGGCGCTTCCTCGTGCGAAGGAACCTCCTTTTGGGCCGCCGGCTTGTCAACTCTAGCTTGCTTGGTCTTCACGGGGTCGGGTAGAACTTTGCCTCCACGCAGGTTCATGTTCACCTCTTCCACCTGCAAGTTCTTCATGGCGTCTTCAGCAAGGAAAGACTCCTGTTCTTCGGGAGTAAGCACGCCATCGGAATCGGAACTAGGCGTGTCCTTGTAGTCAAGGATGACATTGCAGCTCACGACGTTGGATGATTGGGAAGAGGTAGCTTCCTCTTGTACTTCCTCCGTCCCATCGTTTGGCACCTTCTTCTTCGGCATGAACTCTGCCAAAGTGGGCAGAACGTGCCCCCGGCGAGGGAACGCCTCGTCTCCCTCTGATCGAGGGACAAACCTTGACGGAGGGCGGCGTTGACTTGGGTTGAATCGTTTTAAGATTGTTGGGGGCGCGCATGTTGATGATGTTGAGCGATGAGGCGGAGGTGGAAGGTTCCTTGAGTACGACCTTCTACGCGCCATGCTCCATGGATCCTCCTTGCATGCGGTCGGGGTCGCATGCCTTTGAGAGATGGGCATGGGTACCGCCGCAAGGACAACGTTGGATAGCTGGCTCTCAACTTGTGAAAGCGGCACCCATGCATCTTCGCACTCTATGCCTTGGCTTGGTGTAGAGGTTGGCGTGACGCTCACCATGTTCACCGCATGGTAGTCGGGATTGATGGCTTCCGGGTCCAGGTTGATCCTCTTTTCGTTGACAGCTCTTTGTAGCCATTCTTTGAAGGCGATGCAGTCCTCGATGACATGACCCACGTACCTATGATACGGGAAAAACAGAGTATTATCCGTCATTCTCACCTGGTCGGGTCTTTGAGGTTCTGGTAGGTTCAAGGATCGATGTTCCATCAGTTGATTGAACATGTCCTTTACTAGCTCCCTGCGGAAGATGTATTGCTTCTTGAGGAGTTCCTGTAATGATGGGCGTTGCCTCCCTCCGGCTTGATCACCTCTTGCACCCAAGAAGGGCACGTGGCCTTGTGGTGTCGAGGAGAAGACCCTGGTGGCGTTCGCCTCCGCGGGTGCCTTCATCTTGCCTCCATTGTTAGTTGGCTTGGATGTTGATGCGAAGCGTCTATTGGGGTCGAATGCGCTGGCGTTCTTATAGAGCTCCATGATCTGCGGTGATTTCTCGAACTCTAACTTCGTGGCTGCCACCGCCGAGCTTAAGGCACTAAAGGTTCTTGGCTCACGCCGAGATACCTCAAGCGACCAATGTTGCTGCATCCCATGGACACACATCTCGATGGCATCCTCAAGGTGCATCTCCCGAGCGAGACGCACATAGCTGTTGCGGAAGCGGATGATGTACTCGTCGATGGACTCTTCTCGACGCTGTCGGACCTGCGATAGTTCAACAATAGAGAAGTCCTTCTTCATGGCGACGAAGTGCTTTTTGAAGACCTCCTTCATGCCTGCCCAACTTCCGATGGCTCCGACCGGCAAGCGGCTATACCAGTGGAAGGCGGGGCCGGTTAATGACCCTGAAAATTGGCGAAGGAGAAGGGATGAGCTATTTGCGGTGTCGCCACACGCCGCCTCAAAGTATGCCAAGTGCTCCCTTGCGTCGCCAGTCCCATCAAATTGACGGAACTTCGGTGGGTGCCATCCAGCGGAGAATGACACCCTGTCGTGCCATGCTTCGTATGGCTTTTCTAGCTCGTTCTCTGAGGTTTGAGGGGTTTGATCGACCGTCAGCTGCTTGAACCTCTTGGTCACCATGTCTTCAATGAAGTCGTGGTATCCTTTTAACACGCTTGGTTGTGGTGCTTCATTGGAAGCACCTGCCGGGCTTGCCCACTGTCGAGCGTGTGCGTTTGGTTCTTGAAGTTGGCGCCCATCGTTGAGCTGCGTTGCTGCTACAGCGCCATCTTGAAGCTCCTTCTCCTGTGGGTCTACCACTCTGTGTGGCAAGCTTGATGGTGGAGCGCCGTTGTTGGTGGTGTTCGTTCTATTCATCATGACCTCGATGAACGTGTCAAGCTTTGTCGTCAGGTTGTCAAGCGTCTCGCCCTGCTTCTTCACTTGTTCTTCCAGGGCCATCTCTCGCGCTGTTGGCGCGCTTGCTTCCGCAGATGCGGTGCCATCCTTGTTCACTTCATCTATCGCCATGTGAGCAGGTGCAGTGTGGAGATCTTCAAGTCCGTCCCCGCGATCCGACAACTCGGAAGGAGCGAGTTCGTGATATGGCGGAGAGTGTGGAAGGTTCTGCAACGAAGATGATGAAGAGGCGTCGGAGAAGCTTTCTTCGTCATTGTGGTCGTCGTCCGTGCTCTCCTCTCCGGCCAACCCATCCGTCACACTTTGAAGTGCGATGGACTTTAGTCGTGTGCTTGGTCCAGGTCGACTTGCTACCTGCAAAAGTTCATCTCGATCCTGCGGAAGTCTCGAGGTTATGTCGGTGTAGTGACGCGGTGATATATCCGGATGATATCCCGCGTCTCCATCGGAAAGTGAGCCCTTCCCGGTCAAGATGGGCAGACATGGGGCAGTCGATCTTGCTCCCTTCTCTGACGTGGATGTGCTTGACTTCGCCCCTGCATCGGCGCCCTTGAACCATGAGCGTACATGGCCAAGACGTGGTAGGAACGCCATCTTGAAGTCCGCTTTTGGGTTTGGGACAATCTCCTCATCTGAGGGATAGTCGAACTCGTGGGTGACTTGGGGAGGCTTCCATTCTTCATTTTGCTCCAGCCGTGGGCGCACTGCTACAGTGCCGCACAAAGCGAGGTTCTTCTCTGAGGACGCCTTCTCATTTTCAGCCTTTCGTCGTGCGATAGCTTCCTTGTCTTGTTCTACACCTGAAAGTAAAACAAGAGAAGGTTCCGCGGAGAGCATCGTGCCTTGTCCCGAGGCGGCATTGGTTGCCGCCCCAAGATCCACTCCGTTGTTGGAGGAGGACGGGGCATGAGTTCCCTCGACGCCTTCCATGGGCGTAGGTGTTGACGTTGGCGCCTTCTTGTTCGCCGAAGATGCGGGTGTCGTGGTAACCTTCACCTGTTCATCATCTTGTCGAGGAGTTGCTGAAGGAAGCGAGGGTGGAACCTCTGCACTCTTTGCCTCCGCTGGTCCTGGGGGTGTCTTGCGTGGCTTCGGCGTTAGGCGGTTGAGCAGGTAATTGTACCGCTCATGACGCTCCAACTCGGGGGAGATGCGGAAGCCGATCCTGTCATTTTCTTGCACGACCCCGCCATCGGGTCGCACACGAACTTGGGTGTACCGCAACACCAAGCCCTCGAGTTCTTTGTACAGAACTCGTCGGTTCCTTCGGCGTCTCTCACGCTTGCGTTGGTTTTCCGTGGCGGCCCTCGAAGGTACCTGTGGGGTGGGAAGAATTGGTGGTGCATCACGGGTAGATGAAGTGGCCGCTTCTCTTGGTAAGCGTGCCTGAAGTTGCTCTCCCCGCCTATGAGGGGAAGAAGGTCGAGGGGGAAGCGGCGCCCTTGGAGGATCCCTTGGTCGCCACACCTGCGTGGGGCGGGAGTTCCGCTCCTCGTCTTGATGGCGTGACCATCGGTTCCATCGCGGGGGCATGTTAGGATGCCTCCCATAGATGGGTCGAGTTGGTGAAGGCGGACGTCGAGGCGCCAAGGTTCGACGCTCATGTTGAGGTCGATAACTCGGGACTTGGCGCGTCGTCCTGCCCCCAGCTCGCGTCGGCGATGTACGTGGCGCCCCTTGATCACGAAGCCGCCGTTGGATGTTGTCCATTTGGTCCTGCAGTTGACGAAATTCTCGCCGCAGGTCCTCGTTGCGTGGCGCAGGTGCCTCGCTCCGAAGAACGGAGAACCTGTTGTCATTGGGAAGTGACCTCCCGTCCACCGTCGATGTGTGGAGGCACGTTGCCCACGTGCCCCGCCTATAGTCTTCAAGGTTGATGGAGACCGTAGGACCTGGAAGAATGGGCTCTTTGCGTGAGCGCCGTTTCCAAAATTCCTTCATGATGGTCCGCCGCACCATCTCCTTGACCTTCAACGGCTCGTTCGCCCATTCATCGGGGAACAAGTTGTAGGGTGGGGTCAAGGTATTCGCGTAGGTGAACACCTTGTCAGCAAGGTCCTTCGCGCCGAGAGACCAATCTTCCTCCAGCACCGCGCATTGAGCGATGCGGGAGCTTATCTGTTGTTGGAGGTTTTGTACCTTACGGTACTTCCTCCTGTAGTTTCGAAGAGGGTGCGGACTATCGGACAAGCGTGCGCTCGCCATAAGCCTCCGCAGGTTGTAGGATGCCGCTTCCAAGCCCTCGAGGAGCTCGACCTCAGTGCGCCTAGTTGTTGGTGCAGCGCCCGGAGGTGGTGTCGGGGTAGGCGCGCGCAGTGACGCCGCACCTGTTCTCCTGTTGATGGCCATGATGCGGAGGCGTTCGGCTGCCTCCACATCTCCTCGCATTTCGGCCCTTGTTGACTCCTTCAACAGGGCGCGGGCCTCAAGCATTAGCTCGCGGCGCTCCTTCTTCACTTTGGCCGCCGCCCGCCTTTGCGCCTTCTTGGACTGCACAACTTGGAATTGTGCAGGGTCCTGCGCTTGGTGCATGTACACCTTGGCGCCGACCTCAAAGAACACTGTAGGAGGCCGTGTCCCGAAGTGGATCGTCATCGGCTCCGTGTACTTGTATAGTCCTCCTACATAAGATATCTGCGATCAGCGGAGCTCTATACCTTTGCCTTGTCATGCAGCATGATGTGCAGATGGTTGGACGGGCCAAGACGATTCCGACGACCACATCGAAGCAAAGATGGGAGGAGAACCACGTCCCACCGGGCGTGCCAATTTGTTTGACACGAGAAAAACGTACAACACGACTCCCGCGAGTAGGGCGGAAGGGCATGGTTTCTCTCATGCGCACCGGGGATCGATAGAGGAAAAAGATGCGGGCGTGCCAGTGTATAATGATACACAAAGTAACAAAAGAAAAGAGATGCGGGAACAGTATTTCATTAATCATATAGTTAACAAATACAATTCCCATGTGTTGCGCTCCGTGGACTACTAGTGCGGCCAGCCTGACTAGGGCGATTGCAGTCTCCTGATTCCCGAGGCCTCGGAAGGCTTCCGGTTAATTACTCCCGCGGGTTACGCCGCGAGACACCTCCGATTAAGCCGTGTGGTCGTCTTCGTCGTCTTCGCTTCACGTCCTGCATGCATGATGGTGGTGAAGATGTGTGTGGGCAGCGGCAGAGCCCATGTCCTCGTCGGTACATGCGCCGCTGTAGGCGTGGCCTGTGCTGCGGCCTCGCCCGCCCTCGCCGTCGCGCCTCGTCGGTCTTGAGCGGCGATGATGAGTGTTGTTGAAGTAGCATGATGCAGTCCGGTTAGCTAGGACTTCTTGTCGACTTAGCGGCATCGTCGGGGTGTGCAAGGGGTACGCCCCGCGAGAGTAATTTATCAGGAGACCGGCGTCGGTGTAAAACCAACGCATGCTCATGTCGGCATGGCCGGTGTGGTCGGCGCCGTGACTGAGCCCGACGCCGAGTGTACGGCGGTCGGCGCAGCTTGGGCGCCGTCTCACGAGGTCACAATGGAGTAGAGTTGGTATCGCCATCCAGCGGTGTCGTGAAGCAGCACCAGCACCGCAGCAACCTGGACATCCAGAAACAACATGTACGTGGAGAGCATAGCAGCTCATGCACGTGTTGGCCACGCACGCGAGCGATGCACCTTTCCTGCGTGTTCATGTACATTTTGCCACAGCGAATGGCGAGGCCAGAGCACAGCAGCGAGATGCCAAGCGACGCCGCCGTGCTGCCGGCCGCTGTACCTGTCCGCCTGGACGTACCCTCGCTCCGCTGCTACGTGCTCAGCTGGGTCACCGGTAAATCGCGTCCGTTCGGCCGATCACCTGTACGCCTAGAGCAGCTCGTGTCCATCGGGACTTGACCGTGTGCGCCGGCGTCGAGCCGCCTGCATCAACTGCTGAGCTGCACCTGTACACCGGGGTGTCTAGCTGCTCCTGCATGCGAGGCCGAGCTGCACTTGTACGTCGCCGCGGACCTGCGCCTGTCCGCCAATCTGTGCAGGGTTGTACATGTGGTGTCATCCGTGTACGCCGGGTTGCTCCTGTACGTCAACTGCGTCGTGCTTGAGCCTGTACACCGCTGAACATCGTGGCCGCGGCAAGGTCCGATGAAGTTGGCGGCAAAAGGTTGCACGTCCGCAGCGCCTCGACGCCGTCACCGAGTCACTAGGCCGCACTTGTACGGAGGACTTCGGGCCAGCCTCGTAGATAACCTGTACACCGGTCTGTGCAGCACCCAGATATGTCGCTCGACGGGGTCGCTCCTATTGGCTGAGATGCGCCCGTCCGCCGGGCTGCGTGGCTAGCTCCGGTACCTGTAAACCCACGTGCACATGTACACCCATCTACATCGACGGCCGAGCCGCACCTGTATGCCGTCGCTGGGTTGATCCTGTCCGTCAAAGTCTTCGGGCTGCACCTGTCCATCAAGGTCTTGGGGTCACACCTGTACGCCAAATTCCTGGGGCTCATGGTACGACTGACGGAGTGCCCGCCAACCCGAGCCGTCGCGCATTGGCTTCTCCATGGTGCTGTCCTCCGGCTCGCAGCGAATGGGTAGGCAGCGGCGAGCTTCATGGCCCAACGGTCACGCCGGCCGGCGGGCTGCACGATGGCGAGCACCATGGCGACGACGTCCGAGTCTCCTTCCGCCATGCTAACTGGGAGAGGTAGAGAGAGGAGAGAGATGCAATTTAAGCGTGATTCTCACCGTTGGGAAAACTCAGCTTCGCCTCCATTGATCTCCTCCGATCTTGCTCCTAACCTGTACGTCAAGTGCTGCTCTTGGTTTGATGGATGGATGTGGATGGCTTTGCGCTAAGAGCTGGACGTGATGCAATCTCCGGTTCTTCTCCCGTGCCTGTCTCCTCTTCTCTCTATCTTTTTCCGTCCCTCTATGGCAGGAGGTGTCTTGGCTTTTATAGAGGGCAGCCGGCGATCAGGATAAGGACGTGGCCCTGGCCCTGCGCCATATGCGGAACAACTTGAGCAATATTCTTTCGTTTGCTGCAAGTTTAATTTCGTTTAAAATCTTATCTCTTTCCTGCTTCTAGAACTTCTGTCATACGGCTGGAGAAAGTACTGCTTCTGGACTCTCGTACGATCAAAGTTGTCACGTATACGCGTCTACTTCCGGCCGATCGATTCGGCGCGCGCACGAGCCATGCTCGTATACGTGCCAAATACGTATACGTAGCCCGACGGACCCCTTGTTGAACTTATGGTGAGCTAGCTCGTGATTAATCGTACGTCTTCCGATTAACCAACACGGACTCTTCTCCGATTAAAACGGTGACGTCTCACAGCATGTTTCAATCCCTCTATTGTCCACCGTATTGCAAATATGAAGTCCGCCAACTGCCTCCTAAGCCAGCTCATATACATATACATGAACTTTGCATATCAATTGAGCTCATATTGGACGTCATTCACATTCCAACCTGTCCCTATGAAACATAGACAAAAACACATCGAACACCCTACTCCCAAACCGGTAGTGCAGTGCGGGGCGTGCATACTCACGCCACGCCAGGGGAGCCCATATTACAAACTCTTCGACTTGGAGTCCTGCCGGAAGTGGCAGCAGACTTTTTTCTACGTCCGGAATCTTGGGCCGGTCGACTTCATCAACCTTCCGGCATACGTTCCCGGCGCGCCGGCCAGAACCAATTGGCAGTTCAACCCCAGGTGACATGGGTATACCCTTCGGGTACCCATTATTGGTATACCTGGATCGGCTCGGCCCAATATGGAGAAGGCCCAACAAGGCAACCCGAAGAAGTAGTCGACTAGGACTCTTGTAAAACCCTAGGCTGGTTGCATATATAAAGCTAGCCAGGGTACCCGAAATAGATGCCAAGATATAGACATAGAGATAGACAACATAGCTACGCCGATGGCGGCACCCTGTAAAGATACTTGTGTTCATATAGTGGATTGCTAGCAGCACATAGGGATCCTCCACCGAGGGGACCCGAAGCTGGGTACGTCGTGTGCATAATCTCGTCCCCGGAATCTCCATCGTCGCTCTCTCCCGAAACCCTAGTCTACAATACGTAGGCATTGCCGAGGTGTTCCCTCGTCAATCGGCGCCGTCTATGGAAATCGCGGCGACTGGATTTTGTTATCCGGGCGGGATCTGTTATCATCAACAACAACGTTCAGTTCATCGAGTTCTTCTTCAAGCGCTTTATCTGGCGCGATTGGCCGGATTTTTTTTTCGCGTACACGAGGGCGGATCAAATCTATCAATCCGGCAGCTGCGGACAGCAAGCGCTGTTTCACAGCAGCTCAAAAACAATCAGCTGCATGTCGCGTGAGTCTACCGACGGAATCAAATACGGAGTAGTATTAATTCGCCTCGTCCGCTCCACCTCGGCTGCGTCATCTCGCCATCATGGTGGACTTGCGCGGTCTGAATTCATCTATATGGCACAAGATCAGATCTGGATTTGGTACCGTATGATACACGTTCGGTCGACAAAGGAATCAGCTGTACAAAGGAAAAGATACACGTCGGTTTAGCGTCTTTGTGTGAAGGAGCAAGACGGATCTAATTATCTTCATACATATTGTTTACATAAACGCATCATTGGGAGAATCCTGAAGCAGCGCACGCACGGATCGTACTCAAAACAAAGCTAAGTGTTATTTACATGCACATATACATACTATTACTAGTTTCTTTCATTCGTTTTGTAGTATTTTTCACCTAATTTTGCCAGACATCGAAATAGCGGCTGCCCAGCCATTAAAATCACATGGAACATGGTCCAAGAAAAGAAGTGCACGTTATCTAATCTCCAGGAAGAAACAGGGCAGTGCATGAAGAGAGCTTAATTCAGTACAAAGGACAAAGATCAAGGATACATACGACGCACCCGCCGGGCAATCATACCATTATACAAAGATCATCGACTCCGCAATATTAATTTCTTCACGCTAATCGTCGCACGACTACGACGCACGACCATATCCACCAGACTCGTCATGACAAACTCGTTATCCGACATGGAGACAATCAGCATACACTCGCCTCACTCGGGGGCGCGCCCATCGCGGATCCACCATATTGGATGCATCTTCTTCATCGACTACTTCCGGCCAGGCATCACACGCCTACATCGACTGTGCCAGCTGCACGACTTGCTCTAGCGATGACCCTGTCGCACCCGATGAAAAAGCTAAGTGTTCCTCTTCCTCCAAGATTCACTTATTTATTTACTTTCGCCACACCCAAATACTCGGGGGCTGCGTCATTACATTATTACAATAAATTCACCCAAACACTGGGGGCTGCACCATTACTTCGTTACCACAAATATATTCAGTTATTTGGTGAATTTCTTTTCTTCGGCTCTGGATATATCTTCTCCGGCTCAGTGAAATTATTTTCTTCGGCTCGGTGGAATTATTTTCTTCGACTTAGTGGATTTATCTTCTTCGGCTCAGTGGATTTATTCTCTCCGGATTACTGGATTGGTTTTCTTTGGGTTATTATTGGTTCACTTATACAATATTACCCGATGCGGTTCCGGGTCAATGGATTCATCTTCTATGGTTATTACTGGAACTAATTTCTTCGAGTCAATGAATTTACCCACAATGATATCAACGGATTCATCTTCTATGGTTATTAATGGATTCTTCGGTTCAATGGATTCATCCTCTATGATTTCAATGGATTCATCTTCAATATATGCTTCATATTTAACGGCGTAATCTTCAATGGTTTCATATTCAAACGATTTCATCTACAATGGCGTAAAATTTTCAGTGGATTTATATTATATTATTATCAATGGCTTCATCCTAAATGGATTCACCTTATATGACGCCACGACTCCGTCAACTTCTTCCGACATCATGGCTAACATTCGGGGGCTCGACAATGACTTTACCCCGAGTAACAACTGTGACACGGCGTCTAAGCAACAATGATGACATCACCCCAGTAGCGCTCGGAGGCTCGGCTATTTCTTCATCAACAATTTGGCGGCATCTATTTTCACTATTTGGTGTTTTCTATTTCGGCTCGATTTCTTGTTTGCACTCGAAGACTTTATTGCGCGTCGACTCCGTCGTATCTCATAAGCTAAGTGTTTCTTTTTAATTTACATAAAGTTGATTATCATTTACGTTTGCCGCACACGACACTCGGGGGCTGTGCAGCATAAATTCACTTTACATATCATTGAATCCGAGCATCTAACACCACATGCGAAAAAGAGAGTCAAGGAAAAGATAGAAAAAGTTTGTTTATTTGTGCAGGAGAAAGCAAATTTCAAAGTATGCAAGTTCTTGAGCCTATGTCCGGATGCGCGCACCCGACCATAGCCTCGGGGGCTACTCCCATCGGGAGCGCTGGCCGCGCACCCGAAGAAATTATTCTCAAAGAGCACCCGACGAAATCTTCTTCAGGGAGGAACCCGACGAAATCAAAAGAGCACCCGACGAAATCTTCTTCAGGGAGGAACCCGACGAAATCAAAAGAGCACCCGATGAAATCTTCTTCAGGGAGGAACCCGACGAAATCAAAAAAGGACCCGAAGAATTATCCTCAAAAGGACCCAAAGAATTATCTTCAAGAAGGTCTCGAAAAATTATCCTCAAAGAAGGTCCCGAAGAATTATCTTCAAAGAGGTCCCGAAAAATTATCCTCAGGGAGGACCCGAAAAATTATCTTCAGAGAGGACCCGAAGAATTATCCTCAAAGAGGACCCGAAGAATTGTCCTCAGGGAGGACCCGAAGAATTGTCCTCAAAGAGGACCCGAAGAAATTTTCCTGAAGGAGGAACTCGACGAAATTTTCATCAAGGAGGAACCCAAAAAAAAAAAAAAGGTGGACGAATCTTCGGGTTAATTGACTCGTCATATTGTTCCAAGCAAGAGCATCGGTGATGTACCCGACAATATAGAAGAACCAATATATTCGGCTGTCTTATCAAACCCGAGAAAAATATAGAAGAACCCGCAAAATGGGTCATCGCATCAGCCGAACAAGGCACTTGACAAAATATTCTCAGAGCACCAAAGTCGCGAGTAATCTCTGAATGCCGCAAAACTCTGCGAAGGTAAGACCCCGGGTCCGTCCTGTGTGGCGTGGCATCGCCAAAGACTGCGCTCTGCTACTTTTTTCCACATCAACAGATGTGAAGAAATATCCCAGCTGACGCGCTGTGGAGCCGATAAAACATGACTGGGGCTCGACAGATGGTAAGACCTTAAGCGGCACCTGTCGAGTTAGCACCAGTATCCCGAGATCATGTCCAGGGACGTGATCTTGAAGTAGGTTTTTGCGGATTGCCACTAGAGCAGTTAACTAGTACCTGATCCGTCAGATGAACTAGCCCCAATTACCATTATCCCTGTACAAAATAGATATGGATGTCAAGTAAAAATAGCAACGGCCTGGAGTCGATAAAAAGAGGGGCTGCGCCAAGTTCTTTATCGAGTAGTACAACTCGAGCCTGTGCCTAGGTGCAAGCACCTGTGCATAGGCTCGGGGGCTACTCTTATCGAGCGTATTGTTCACCCTCCCGATAAGATACAAGAAAGAGGAAAAATTATGGTATCGATTAAAAGCAAGTTGAGCCTACACCCAAGTGCAAACACTTGGCTGTAGCCTCGGGGGCTACTCCCATCGGGAGCGCTGGCCGCGCACCTGATAGAAAAATAACTTCCACAGCATCTGTGACAATCAAGGTTTGTAGACTCAACTCGATTCTACGATTCGAGTGGAGCCTACTCCCATCGGGAGCACATGGATTTCATCAAGTTTTCCAGAAATATAGTTAAGTTCTTCATCGAGTAGTACAACTTGAGTCTATGCCTAAGTGCAAGCACTTACCCATAGACTCGGGGGCTACTCCCATCGGGAGCGCTGCCGCGCACCCGATAGAAAATTTCGAGAATCGTCGACATCATCTACGCTACACATGATCTACGACATGGACCTCGCCTTTGGAGATGATTATGCTTGGAGTCTCTACGCAAGTCTTCGACTTCCCTAGACACTCGGGGGCTACTGACATGGGTATACCCTTCGGGTACCCATTATTGGTATACCTGGATCGGCTCGGCCCAATATGGAGAAGGCCCAACAAGGCAACCCGAAGAAGTAGTCGACTAGGACTCTTGTAAAACCCTAGGCTGGTTGCATATATAAAGCTAGCCAGGGTACCCGAAATAGAGGCCAAGATATAGACATAGAGATAGACAACATAGCTACGCCGATGGCGGCACCCTGTAAAGATACTTGTGTTCATATAGTGGATTGCTAGCAGCACGTAGGGATCCTCCACCGAGGGGACCCGAAGCTGGGTACGTCGTGTGCGTAATCTCGTCCCCGGAATCTCCATCGTCGCTCTCTCCCGAAACCCTAGTCCACAATACGTAGGCATTGCCGAGGTGTTCCCTCGTCACCAGGAACAGCCACGCCGAGACCAACCAGATCCTCCGGTATATCGCGGTCCTGAAGAGGAACACCGAACTCTCTACAGAAGATATTGTGCGCACCTCACAAGATCTGCCAGATGAGGGGGCGGTTTGATCCCACCCGGCTCACCACTTCCCGGCTCTGCAGAGCCGACGTGGCCGCCAAGGCCAAGCAAATCTCCAACACCAAGATGTCGGCCGAATGGAAATGGGGCCTGGAGCCTTACAGCCGTAAAAACCCGGCACCGTCCCGAGTAAGATCTCGGGGACTCCGGAATGTTTTCTCCGGAATGTTGAAAACTGCTTTCTGACCTGTTTGTGCCTTGTGTTGCAGAACTTTGCCCGCATCAGCGCCGAGGAGCCGGAGTCATACGCTCCCCGATGTGCCTACGAGGACGACAAGGACCCGGATCCTTTTAGGATTGGAAATGTGCACGAGATGGGCGCCACCCACACCTCGCGTTCGGGTAACACCTCCGCATCTCGCCCTCCAAGCTCCCGAGCCCGTGATTCCAGCAGCGATGATGATTGCGTAATACTTAAGGTATTTGATTCGCTTCCCTCATCTTATGCTCTCTGCTATGCCGGTTTCAGCTGACTGGGACCCCCAGGTGCTGGAGCATGTCGCACCTCTCGACGCCGAGGTTGGGGATCCTCTGGCCTCTCGAGTCCGGAAGGCTCCCGCCCCCGAGGCCAGTTCAAGTGGCGCGCCAGCCAACAAGCACCGGAAGATTCTAAGCTCCGGGCCCTGATGGCGCGTGAAGCACACGTCCGTTGGGAACCCCAAGAGGAAGGTGTGATGCGTACAGCAGCAAGTTTCCCTCAGTAAGAAACCAAGGTTATCGAACCAGTAGGAGATGAAAGCCACGTGAAGGTTGTTGGCGAAGGAGTGTAGTGCGGCGCAACACCAGGGATTTCGGCGCCAACGTGGAACCTGCACAACACAATCACAATACTTTGCCCCAACTTAACAGTGAGGTTGTCAATCTCACCGGCTTGCTGAAACCAAAGGATTAAACGTATGGTGTGTAGAATGATGTTTGTTTGCGATGAACAACAGAGAACAGAGATTGCAGTAGATGGTATTTCAGATGTAAAAGAATGGACCGGGGTCCACATTTCACTAGTGGTGTCTCTCCAATAAGATAAATAGCATGTTGGGTGAACAAATTACAGTTGGGCAATTGACAAATAGAGATGCACATACATATATCATGATGACTACTATGAGATTTAATTAGGGCATTACGACAAATAACATAGACCGCTATCCAGCATGCATCTATGCCTAAAAAGTCCACCTTCGGGTTAGCATCCGCACCCCTTCCAGTATTAAGTTGCAAACAACAGACAATTGCATTAAGAACTGCACGTAATGTAATCAACACAAATATCCTTAGACAAAGCATCGATGTTTTATCCCTAGTGGCAACAGCACATCCACAACCTTAGAACTTTCTGTCACTGTCCCAGATTCAATGGAGGCATGAACCCACTATCGAGCATAAATACTCCCTCTTGGAGTCACAAGTATCAACTTGGCTAGAGCCTCTACTAGCAACGGAGAGCATGCAAGAACATAAATAACACATATATGATAGATCAATAATCAACTTGACATAGTATTCAATATTCATCGGATCCCAACAAACGCAACATGTAGCATTACAAATAGACGATCTTGATCATGATGGGCAGCTCACAAGATCTAAACATGATAGCACAAGAGGAGAAGACAACCATCTAGCTACTGCTATGGACCCATAGTCCAAGGATGAACTACTCACACATCAGTCCGGAGGCGGGCATGGTGATGTAGAGCCCTCCGGTGATGATTCCCCTCTCCGGCAGGGTGCTGGAGGCAATCTCCTGAATCCCCCGAGATGGGATTTGCGGCGGCAGCGTCTCTGGAACTTTTCTCGTATTGTGGCTCTCGGTAGTAGGGTTTTCGCGATGGAGAGAATATATAGGCGAAGGGGCAGAGTCGGGAGGCGCTCGAGGGGCCCACCCCATAGGGCGGCACGCCCAGAGGTGGGGCCGCGCCCCCCTAGGGTGTGGCCGCCTCGTCGCCCCTCTTCGTCTCCTCTTTGGACTTCTGGAAGGCTCCGTGCAAAATAAGACCGTGGGCTTTTGTTTCGTCCAATTCCGAGAATATTTCCTGTGTAGGATTTCTGAAACCAAAAACAGCAGAAAACAGGAACTGGCGCTTCGGCATCTTGTTAATAGGTTAGTGCCGGAAAATGCATCAAAATGATGTAAAGTGTATATAAAACATGTGAGTATTGTCATATAACTAGCATGGAACATAAGAAATTACAGATACGTTTGAGACGTATCAAGCATCCCCAAGCTTAGTTCCTACTCGCCCTCGAGTAGGTAAACGATAACAAGGATAATTTCTGAAGTGACATGCTACTATCATAATCTTGATCAATACTATTGTAAAGCATATGTAGTGAATGAAGTGATTCGAAGCAATGGTAAAGACAATGACTAAACAACTGAATCATATAGCAAAGACTTTTCATGAATAGTACTTTCAAGACAAGCATCAATAAGTCTTGCATAAGAGCTAACTCATAAAGCAATAGATTCTTAATAGAAGGTTTTGAAGCAATACAAAGGATGATTAAGTTTCAGCAATTGCTTTCAACTTGTAACATGTATATCTCATGGATAATTGTCAACATAAAGTAATAAAACAAGTGCAATAAGTAAACATGTAAGAATCAATGCACACATTTGACACAAGTGTTTGCTTCTAAGATAGAAAGAAGTAGGTAAACTGACTCAACATAAAGTAAAAGAAAGGCCCTTCGCAGAGGGAAGCATGGATTACTCATGTGCTAGAGCTTTTTATTTTGAAAACATGGAAACAATTTTGTCAACGGTAGTAATAATTCATATGTGTTATGCATAAAACCTCCTATAAGTTGCAAGCCTCATGCATCGAATACCAATAGTGCCCGAACCTTGTCCTAATTAGCTCGGATTTCCATGGATTATCATTGCATTACATATGTTTCAACCAAGTGTCACAAAGGGATACCTCTATGCCACCTGTACAAAGGTCCAAGGAGATAAATCGCATTTGATTTCTCAGTTTTGATAGATCTCAACTTGAGGACATCCATACCGGGACAACATAGAAAACAGATAATGGACTCCTCTTTAATGCTTAAGCATTCAACAATAGATAATATTCTCATAAGAGATTGAGGATTAATGTCCAAGCTGAAACTTCCACCATGATACATGGCTTTGGTTGGCGGCCCAATGTTCTTCTCTAACAATATGCATACTCAAACCATTTAATCATGATAAATCACCCTTACTTCAGACAAGACGAACATGCATAGCAACTCACATGATATTCAACAAAGGTGTAAAAAGTTGATAGCGTCCCCAGAAACATGGTTACCGCTCAACAAGCAACTTATAAGAAATAAGATACATAAGCTACATATTCAATACCACAATAGTTTTTAAGCTATTTTCCCATGAGCTATGCATTGCAAAGACAAGGAATGAAATTTTAAAGGTAGCACGCAAGCAATTTACTTGGAATGGCAGAGAAATACCACATAGTAGGTAGTTATGGTGGACACAAATGGCATGGGTTTTGGCTCAAGGTTTTGGATGCACGAGAAGCATTCCCTCTCAGTACAAGGCTTTGGCTAGCAAGGTTGTTTGAAGCAAACACAAGTATGAACCGGTACAGAAAAACTTACATAAGAACATATTGCAAGCATTATAAGACTCTACACTATCTCCTTGTTGCTCAAACACTTTTACCAGAAAATATCTAGACCTTAGAGAGATCAATCATGCAATCCAAATTTAAACAAGCTCTACAGTAGTTCTCCACTAATAGGTTTATACTACATGATGCAAAAGGTTAAACATGATCTACGAGAGCTCAAAACAATTGCCAAGTATCAAATTATTCAAGACAATATACCATTACCACATGAAGCATTTTCTGTTTCCAACCAAATAGCAATCAATGAAGAGGTTTTCAACTCCGCCATGAACATTAAAGTAAAGCTAAGAACACCAGTGTTCATATGAAAAAGCGGAGCGTGTATCTCTCCAACACAAGGAATGCTAGGATCCGATTTTATTCAAACAAAAACAAAAACAAAAGCAAACAGACGCTCCAAGTAAAGCACATAAGATGTGACGGAATAAAAATATAGTTTCACTAGAGGTGACCCGATAAGTTGTCGATGAAGAAGGGGATGCCTTGGGCATCCCCAAGCTTAGATGCTTGAGTCTTCTTGAAATATCAGGGATGAACCACGGGGGCATCCCCAAGCTTAGACTTTTCACTCTTCTTGATCATATTATATCATCCTCCTCTCTTGACCCTTGAAAACTTCCTCCACACCAAACTCAAAACAAACTCATTAGAGAGTTAGTGCATAATCAAAAATTCACATGTTCAGAGGGGACACAATCATTCTTAACACTTCTGGACATTGCCCAAAGCTACTGAAAGTTAATGGAACAAACAAATCCACTCAACATAGTAAAAGAGGCAATGCGAAATAAAAGGCAGAATCTGTCAAAACAGAAAAGTCCGTAAAGACGAATTTTTTAGAGGCTCTTAACAGGCTCAGATGAAAAAGCTCAAAGCTAATGAAAGTTGCGTACATATCTGAGGATCACGCATGAATTTTCGTAGATTTTTTTGATTCTTCTACAGAGAGATCTACTCAAATTCGTGACAGATAAGAATTCTGTTTCTGCTCAGAAATCCAAATCTAGTATCAACCTTACTATTAGAGACTTTACTTGGCACAACAATATGATAAGGAGAGGTTGCTACAGTAATAACAACTTCCAAGACACAACAAAACAATAGTAAAAACAACATGGGTTATCTCCCAAGAAGTGCTTTTCTTTAACACCTTTCAGCTAGGCGCAGAAAGTGCAAATCAAGTATTATCAAGAGAAGAAGCATCGACATCATAATTTTCCTTACAAAGACAACTTGTCGCAGAGGGTACCTTAGATGCTCCATTATCTAAATTTCCCATAGTGGTACTAAGGGTTTTATCAATTTTAGGCTTATAATAATTCTTTGGCTTAGGCACCTTAGAGACATACATGAATTTTGCTCCTTACCCACATAAGCTTTCTCCTTAAACTTGAGAGAAGAAAAAGTTGAACCCAAGGTTCCCATAGCTTTTTCAAGTTCACCAATCCTATGGGTTTGATTATCATCGATAGCAATAGTTTCTAAGATAGCAATTCTTTCATTAATTCCTCCTACGGATTTATCAAGTTTATCAGTATTATCAAGTAATATTCCCAATTTAGTCTCAACACTTGGAAGATTTTTCTCTATGGCTTCCAACTTTTTCATGACATCCTCAAGAGAGATTTCAATTTTAGCTTCATTAACAGGTGGTATTCCAACTAGACTCTCAATGATGCAACTAGCTTCTAAAGCAGGAGTACCTAGGAAATTACCCCCTGAAAGAGTATCAAGAACATACCTATTCCAGCTAGATATACCAACATAAAAGTTCCTAAGGAGGATAATAGTGGAGTGTTTCTTAGTGCACCTATGATGAGCATCACTAATTCTATACCAAGCATCTTTAAAACTTTCTCCCCCTTGTTGCTTAAAAGAACGAACTTCAACTTCAGGATTACTCATTTTAGCAATAGTAAAAATAAACAAAGCAAAACCGAATTAAATAAAGTAAAACAAGTAACTATTTTTTTGTGTTTTTGATACAAGAAAACGAACAAGACAGAAAATAAAATAAAGTAAAGCAAGTAACTATTTTTTTGTGTTTTCGATATAAAGAAAGCAAACAAAGCAAGACAATAAACAAATTAAAGAGATTGGATGTGAGAGACTCCCCTTGCAGCGTGTCTTGATCTCCCCGACAACGGCGCCAGAAAAATGCTTGCTGGCGTGCAGTTGACGTGGGAGAAAGAAATCTTTGTGGTGTAACTTTTCTTCAGGTCCCCGGCAACGGCGCCAGAAAAATGCTTGATGGCGCGTGAAGCACACGTCCGTTGGGAACCCCAAGAGGAAGGTGTGATGCGTACATAAGCAAGTTTCCCTCAGTAAGAAACCAAGGTTATCGAACCAGTAGGAGATGAAGGCCACGTGAAGGTTGTTGGCGAAGGAGTGTAGTGCGGCGCAACACCAGGGATTCCGGCGCCAACGTGGAACCTGCACAACACAATCACAATACTTTGCCCCAACTTAACAGTAAGGTTGTCATTTTCACCGGCTTGCTGAAAACAAAGGATTAAACGTATGGTGTGTAGAATGATGTTTGTTTGCGATGAACAACAGAGAACAGAGATTGCAGTAGATTGTATTTCAGATGTAAAAGAATGGACCGGGGTCCACAGTTCACTAGTGGTGTCTCTCCAATAAGATAAATAGCATGTTGGGTGAACAAATTACAGTTGGGCAATTGACAAATAGAGATACACATACATATATCATGATGACTACTATGAGATTTAATTAGGGCATTACGACAAATAACATAGACCGCTATCCAGCATGCATCTATGCCTAAAAAGTCCACCTTCGGGTTAGCATCCATACCCCTTCCAGTATTAAGTTGCAAACAACAGACAATTGCATTAAGAACTGCGCGTAATGTAATCAACACAAATATCCTTAGACAAAGCATCGATGTTTTATCCCTAGTGGCAACAGCACATCCACAACCTTAGAACTTTCTGTCATTGTCCCAGATTCAATGGAGGCATGAACCCACTATCGAGCATAAATACTCCCTCTTGGAGTCACAAGTATCAACTTGGCCAGAGCCTCTACTAGCAACAGAGAGCATGCAAGAACATAAATAACACATATATGATAGATCAATAATCAACTTGACATAGTATTCAATATTCATCGGATCCCAACAAATGCAACATGTAGCATTACAAATAGACGATCTTGATCATGATGGGCAGCTCACAAGATCTAAACATGATAGCACAAGAGGAGAAGACAACCATCTAGCTACTGCTATGGACCCATAGTCCAAGGATGAACTACTCACGCATCAGTCCGGAGGCGGGCATGGTGATGTAGAGCCCTCCGGTGATGATTCCCCTCTCCGGCAGGGTGCCGGAGGCGATCTCCTGAATCCCCCGAGATGGGATTGGCGGCGGCGTCTCTGGAACTTTTCTCGTATCGTGGCTCTCGGTAATAGGGTTTTCGCGACGGAGAGAATATATAGGCGAAGGGGCAGAGTCGGGAGGCGCTCGAGGGGCCCACCCCATAGGGCGGCGCGCCCAGAGGTGGGGCCGCGCCCCCTAGGGTGTGGCCGCCTCGTCGCCCCTCTTCGTCTCCTCTTCGGACTTCTAGAAGGCTCCGTGCAAAATAAGACCGTGGGCTTTTGTTTCGTCCAATTCCGAGAATATTTCATGTGTAGGATTTCTGAAACCAAAAACAGCAGAAAACAGGAACTGGCGCTTCAGCATCTTGTTAATAGGTTAGTGTCGGAAAATGCATCAAAATGATGTAAAGTGTATATAAAACATGTGAGTATTGTCATATAACTAGCATGGAACATAAGAAATTATAGATACGTTTGAGACGTATCAGGCCCCCCACGAAGAACAAAAATGCTATTCCTACCTCCTCCGGGTAAGTTTTCTTACACCCTCTTCCGGTTTATACTTTCTCTTTTTGCAGCTCTTGTGGTTAACTTTTCCTTTCTTTCATTCTTCAGACCCGCTCTTGAGCTTACCAGGAGCGCGTCTGGCATGAAGCCTGAAGCTCCCCAAGATACCAGCAAGCCTTAGGACCCTCCTCACAAAAGTCCGGCACACTCTGGTGCCGGCAAAGCTCCTTCCTTCCCTCAGGGAGATACAACAAGTTCGGGGGACGCGGCCCCTAACAAGAAACATCACCGCGCGGAGGAGGAATCTTATTCCCCTCCAGAATTTGAAGATACCAGCGTCAACAACATGGGCGCCGGTTCGGATCAAACCGGACGGTCCGAACCTTTGGTTCCGCCCGTCCTTGAAAAAAGAACTGAAGCACCAACAGCTTCGCCTGCCAAGACTTCTTCCTCCTCGCAAACGAAGCCACCCTCTCTAGACAAAGGCACTGCTGCTCCGCCGTCGGCCTCCTCCGTCAAGCCTCCCTCTGGCCCTTCCAGTAAGAAGTTCTCCCAGAAGGTCGCCAATGTTACAGCGGAGCAGTTCTCTGGCGCTGTTAAAGCTGCTGCGGTTCAGCCCACCATCACCCAGGCCCTTATTCTGCATGCCGAGCGCACTGCGATCACCGCCGACACGAAGGTCTCAGCACAACTGGGCCGGATCGTTGAGCTGAATCGCGGCGAGGCCAACCTGGGCGCGTTGCAACGGTATGTCGACAAGTGGAATACTTCCGACATGATGTAACACCCCATTTTTCAGAACCTGCATATTTCCCTCTAACTGAAATTTTTTGAACCAAAAAAAACTTTTATCTTATGCTTGAGAGTGTACTTAGATTTAATTCATGCATAGCCTAGTTCTAAAAATTCACTAGGAGTTTAAGTTTGGAATTAACATTGAGTGATAATTAAATACCTCACATAGGATTATTCTCTTCACCTCTAAAAAACCCCTAGTTCTTCTTGGTGATGACCACCACCATGATAAGAGGGAACCCTCCCCTCTCTTCTTTGGTTGATGACACCTCATCACCTAGGGTTGCACCACCAACACCAACACCACCACCACTTCATGATCCTTATTTTTCTTCAACTCTTGTGCTCCAGCCTTTTTTTTTAATCAAGTTTTGGCACATGCACATGGCATGGCCCCCCCTCTCTTTTATCCCTGCCACTTTTTCCTTTTTCTCCTTTTCTCTCTTGGAGTTTGGCCGAGAGACAAAGAGGAGGGGAACCTCCCCCTCTCTTTTCCCTTTTCCTATTCCCCCTCTCCTTTCCTCTCTGGTTTGGGCCGTGGTCGACACCACCTCTCCCTCTCTTGCCCTGGCCCAACCCAGGCCCCCTTCCAACCCTCTCTCTTGGCCCAAACGCCACCAGTACCCCCTCCCATGCCAAAACCCTAGCCCTAAACCGCACGCGCGCGCCACGCTGGCAGAGCCATGATGGCTCGACGCCTCGCGTCGCCCGCCATCACCGTCGTCTGCCGCGCACCGCCTCGGTTCCCTCCCCTCGCTGACGCCACCAGGGCGACGTCACCCTGGGCTCGGCCAGTGACGCCAGCCCTCGCGCGCCCGTTGGCCACCAGCGCCGCCCACGCCACTACCGCGCCCCTCTCCGCCTATAAAACCCCCCCAGCGCCACCACTCCCTCTTCAACTCCCCCACTCGCACGCCGTTAGGCTGCCTCACCCACCGCCTGGCCGCTCGAGCTGCCGCTCGAGCCGCTGCTGCTGCCACCCGATGACGAGGGATCACCTCGGCAATGCCTACGTATTGTAGACTTGGGTTTCGGGAGAGAGCGACGATGGAGATTCCGGGAGCGAGATTAGGCACACGACGTACCCAGCTTCGGGTCCCCTCGGTGGAGGATCCCTACGTGCTGCTAGCAATCCAGTATATGATCATAGATATGTTTACAGGGTGCCGCTGTAAGCGGAGCTATGTTGTCTATCTCTTGTCTCCTCTCTTTCGGGTGCCCTGGCTAGCTTTATATATGCAACCAGCCTAGGGTTTTACAAGAATCCTAGTCGACTACTTCTTCGGGTTGCCTTGTTGGGCCATCTCCATATTGGGCCGAGCCGATCCAGGTATACCAACAATGGGTACCCGAAGGGTATACCCATGTCAGTAGCCCCCGAGTGTCTAGGGAAGTCGAAGACTTGCGTAGAGAATCCAAGCATAATCATCTCCAAAGGCGAGGTCCATGTCGTAGATCATGTGTAGCGTAGATGATGTCGACGATTCTCGAAATTTTCTATCGGGTGCGCGGCAGCGCTCCCGATGGGAGTAGCCCCCGAGTCTATGGGTAAGTGCTTGCACTTAGGCATAGACTCAAGTTGTACTACTCGATGAAGAACTTAACTATATTTCTGGAGGACTTGATGAAATCCATGTACTCCCGATGGGAGTAGGCTCCACTCGAGTCGTAGAATCGAGTTGAGTCTACAAACCTTGATTGTCATAGATGCTGTCGAAGTTATTTTTCTATCGGGTGCGCGGCCAGCGCTCCCGATGGGAGTAGCCCCCGAGGCTACAGCCAAGTGTTTGCACTTGGGTGTAGGCTCAACTTGCTTTTAATCGATACCATAATTTTTCCTCTTTCTTGTATCTTATCGGGAGGGTGAACAATACTCTCGATAAGAGTAGCCCCCGAGCCTATGGGCAGGTGCTTGCACCTAGGCATAGGCTCGAGTTGTACTACTCGATAAAGAACTTGGTGCAGCCCCTCTTTTTATCGACTCCAGGCCGTTGCTATTTTTATTTGACATCCATATCTATATTGTACAGGGATAATGGTAATTGGGGCTAGTTCATCTGACGGATCAGGTACTAGATAACTGCTCTAGTGGCAATCCGCAAAAACCTACTTCAAGATCACGTCCCTGGACATGATCTCGGGATACTGGTGCTAACTCGACAGGTGCCGCTTAAGGTCTTACCATCTGTCGAGCCCCAGTCATGTTTCATCGGGTCCACAACGCGTCCGCTGGGATATTTCTTCCCATCTGTTGATGTGGAAAAAAGTAGCAGAGCGCAGTCTTTGGCGATGCCACGCCACACAGGACGGACCCGGGGTCTTACCTTCGCAGAGTTTTGCGGCATTCAGAGTTTATTTGCGACTTTGGCGCTCTGAGAATATTTTGTCAAGTGCCTTGTTCGGCTGATGTGATGACCCATTTTGCGGGTTCTTCTATATTTTTCTCGGGCTTGATAAGACAGCCGAATATATTGGTTCTTCTATATTATCGGGTACATCACCGATGCTCTTTCTCGGAACAATATGACGAGTCAATGGACCCGAAGATTTGTCCATCTCTCTTTTTTTTGTTCCTCCTTGATGAAAATTTCGTCGAGTTCTTTCTTGAAGAAAATTTCTTCGGGTCCTCCTTGAGGACAATTCTTCGGGTCCTTCTTGAAGATAATTCTTCGGGACCTTCTTGAAGATAATTCTTCAGGACCTTCTTGAAGATAATTTTTTGGGACCTTCTTGAAGATAATTTTTCGGGACCTTTTTGAAGAGAATTCTTCGAGTTCTCCCTTTGGACAATTTCGTCGGGTTCTGTTTTGTAGACAATTTCGTCGGCTTTCTCCTGCATAAATAAACAAACTTTTTCTATCTTTTCCTTGACTCTCTTTTTCGCATGCGGTGTCAGATGCTTAGATTCGATGATATGTAAAGTGAATATATGCCGCGCAGCCCCCAAGTGTCGGGTGCGACGAAAGTAAATGATAATCAACTTTGTGCAAAATAAAAGAACACTTAGCTTTTTGGACACGACGAAGTCGATGCATGATGAAGTCTTCGAGTGTAGATAAGAAATCGTGTCGCAGTTGTGACCCGGGGCGAAGTCGTTGTCGAGCCCCCGAGCGTTGCTGAAAATATTGTGCTGAAGATGTGGTCGCCTAGAATATTATGTTATAGCTATGCTCAGGGGCGAAGTCGTTGTCGAGCCCCCGAGTATTGGCTCCATGTATATGTAACTTGTTTTTGACTTCCGCTAGAAAATTTGATAAAATTGTCGACCCCATTGAAACTTAAGCCATTTGAGTATTAAACAATTGAAGATTACGCCATGAGAGATAAAGTCATTGAAGATGAATCCAAGATGAAATATTTGTTATCACCAGAATTTGACCGGATCAGAGGTGGGCCGCGATTGGAGATGGGCTTGAAGGATATACATGGAAGGAATACATGAATCGGCCTGATATGCAAAGTTTGGGCTAGTTTGCCCGTGTATCTGTAATATAGTAGGATACGTGTCGATTAGATAGAGTTTGGCTCGTGCCCGGTGGGGATTATTCCCACGTTAGAAAGTCTACGGACTATAAATATGTATCTAGGGTTTATGAAATAAACAACAATCACGTTCACCACAAACCAATCTAGGCGCATCGCCAACTCCCTTGTCTCGAGGGTTTCTTCCGGGTAAGCGTCATGCTGCCTAGATCGCATCTTGCGATCTAGGCAGTACGTGTTTATTCGTTGTTCATGCGTTGCTCGTACTGAAGCCTTTTTGATGGCGAGCAACGTAGTTATCTTAGATGTGTTAGGGTTAGCATTGTTCATCGTATCATATGCTGTCGTCGTGCAACCCTTAGACGTCTAGCCGCCCTTACGCCTATCTTAGGTGTAAGGGCGGCACCCCGCCTGATCGTTATTTAGTAGATCCGATCCGTTATGATTGCTCCTTGTTCTCCAAGGATTAGTTTAATATCTGCATAGTTAGGCCTTACAAAAGGGTTGAAGGATCCAGTGGCGCGTAGGGTGTAGTTTGCTAGCCCTAGACAGGATGTTCCGGGGATCAACTTCGTGTTGGTTTTTAGGCCTTGTCTAGGGTCGGTTTACGATCACCGTGCGTGGCCGCCAGGCTCAATCACGAGTAGGATGTTCCGATTATGTGGTGAAAACCCTAAATCGTAGTAGGTCGTTTTAGCTTTATGTTGATCAAGCAGTACCACCATATATTCGTACACCCCGTACGGATCATGGGTGGATCGGCTCTTTGAGTCGATTCACAGGACAACCTGAGAGCCGATCGAGGCTCGTATTTAATGTTTACGTGTATGCCATGCAGGAAACTAAGCGAGGCACATCCATCACCTTCCTGACCAGGTATAGGTCAGGTGGCACGCCCTTGCACCAGCATCGGACGTGCGTGCCGAGTCTTTGCGGGCCGTCGCTCGGAGGGACCAGGGCCAGCCGCAGTCCTGGGAGCCTCCCGGCTCTACTGTGTTGCCCGTCGCTGCTCGCCGGTGGGTTTCTGACCGCAACACATTCTGGCACGCCCGGTGGGACCATCTTCGACATCAACCGCATCGCCATCTACATCTGAGATGGCGGAAGGCACTCCAGTCACGTACGAGGATCTGACCGAGGAGCTCAAGAAGAAGTATGACGAGGTCAAAGCAATCCTCGAAGCCGACCTCATCGGCTCTTTTCACAGAACCCGCTCACATGGCATCAGGTGGAAAGGGTTCTCACCTGAAGGCGCGCTCGATGGAGTGGACCTGTCCGCCCCGTCAGAAGAACGCACCAGGTCTCTGCGTCAGGAGATTAACTTCATGGTAGCTCATTCGCTACACCGCCATTCTGAGAGCCTGGTGAACACTTTGGAGCGTGTTGCTCTTCGGGTGATCCAGGAAATCATGAGGCATCAGTACTCTCCGTCAGGACCAGCTCTAGGGACTTACCAAGGAGAGATGCCACTCCAGTCCCGTCCACCGCTGCCATTCGCGTTGGCAGCACCAGAAGTGCCGAATTCACCGGCATACGTCGTCTACAAGATCGGTGGTGACCCTAGCGACTACCAGTTCTTGCATGAGGCGCCTAAGGAGATCCCTCACGGATACACGTGCACATACGTGCCAGACTGCAGTAACTGGGCACTCACAAACCAGACTGCAACAGCAGGGACTTCTGGAACAGCAGGAGGAACTTCGGGAACAGATCTTGAGAAGCAGACGTGGCTAGCTAAGTATGCCACTCCGACAAACCTCCAGAGCTCAGCTCCTGCAGTTGGCTCAGAGCTGGAAAAGCAAGCATGGCTGGCTAAGTATGCCACTCCGGCGAATCTTCAGAGTTCGACTCCTGCAGCCAGCACCGCGGATCAGATCAGTACAATCCTGAGAGACCAGTTCGGCATGGTGCCGAAAAGGAGGACAATCGGCTATTCCAAGCCGTACCCCAACGAGTACGAGTTGATCCCGCTACCACCCAAATATCGGCTCCCTGATTTCTCCAAGTTTAATGGATCAGATGGTTCCAGCTCCATCGAGCATGTGAGCCGATATTTGGCACAGCTGGGCACGATCTCAGCATCAGATGAGCTGCGTGTGAGGTTCTTCGCACAGTCCCTCACAGGATCGGCTTTCGGGTGGTACACATCGCTGCCACCAGACTCAATCCGGACTTGGAAGCAGTTGGAAGAGCAGTTCCACATGCAGTATCATTCAGAGGCTTCCGAGGCTGGCATTGCCGATTTAGCACAAGTGCGACAGAAGCGCGGAGAAACAGTGTCAGAATACGTCCAGCGCTTCAGGACCGTTAGGAACCGATGCTATTCGGCTCGTGTGACTGAAAAAGAAGCAGTCGAGTTGGCGGTGGTGGGTCTCGCATCACCGATCAAGGACGTGGCCTCCCAGGCAGACTACCCTTCACTGGCGCACATGGTGCAGAAGCTGTCGATATATGAACAGCGCCACGGATGTATACCAGGATAAATTCAAGCGTGCGGTGGTCCTGGTTGAGGCAGATGAAGACGAAGGCTTTGCGGGAGATCAAGAGGTAGCAGTGGCTGAATGGACTCGGGGGGCAAGCCCCGTGTCCTGCAAGTGGGTTAAGCCACAAGGTCCTCCCAGAGGGTTTGACTTCGACGTTACCAAAGCTGAGCAGATTTTCGACCTCTTACTTAAGGAGAAGCATCTAAAGGTACCCGAAGGCCACAAGATCCCCACGGCGCAGGAGCTGAACGGAAAGCCATACTGCAAATGGCATAACACGTTCACCCATGCCACCAACGACTGCAGGGTGTGGCGGCAGCAGGTCCAAATGGCGATAGAACAAGGGCGTCTAATTTTCAGCCAGTACGCCATGAAAGTCGACACACACCCCTTCCCCGCCGTTAACATGGTGGAGTGCACTTACCCTGGAGGGTGCCAGCCAGGATTCTCGTTCAACATCAACATGGTAGGACCTGGACACCACTCTGGTAAGGACGGAGACGAGGGCAGCTGCTCTCATAGCAAGGACACAGAGGAAGCCGTTCCACGCGATCGGCTCCGTCACGATGGCAAGCACTACATCACAGAGGGAGAAGTGAGGAATGTGAGATATCAGCGACCTCTCTCTGATCACCTCCTCAACAAGTATGTGAGTCAATATGACCAACGCCGACGGCCCAACGACGATGATGAAAGAGATCGTCTGGCTAGGGACGCCAGGAGACATCGTCGGCATGATCGCGACGAGGAGAGATATGAGCGCCACGCCAAGGAAAGGTCAAGAGAGCAAGACGACGAGGATAGGCACTGGGACTGTCCCTTCTTCAGACACTGCTGGGATTCAGGAATGAGCCGATTGCCTACAATCGGCAGCGCCCGCCCAGAATGTAGACAGAAGAAGAAGGATGCAGCTAACGTGTCCGTGTTCAAACGTCTAGGGCCTCTCCCGCCTCGGAACAAGCACGCTGAGTCCTCTCGGGTGGAAGATCTCGAGGAATTGGAAGACGATGATGAAGAAGAAGATAAGTACCACCGGCCAAGGTGGTGCCCTAACGGACTCAGCCGTTCCCAAAAGCGTAGGGTTCAGCGACTACGTGGTTTGGAGGAAGCCGAAAGGTTATACCTGCACACGTTGAGGAAGGCGCGGCCTGATCTGGCCGCTAAAATTCAGCGAACCCTGGACGAAGAAGGTCGGCCACAAAGGAAAGAGTGGCGCCCCAGACAAAAGAAAGCCGATGATGAAACATCGGCTGGCACAAACATGGTGTTGATCCTTCCGACGGAGTTTAGTGCTCCAGGAGTAGACGAAGCACCTGTGGCACAACTTGACTGCGGCCCACGGCCAGTTATCTTTGAGAAGCCACGAGAAAGAAGCTACAGACATCTGAAGGCCCTGTACTTGCGAGGTTATATCAATGGGCTGCCTGTCAACAAGATGCTGGTGGACACCGGAGCGGCAGTCAACATTATGCCATACTCCATGCTACGTCGGTTGGGACGCTCTAGCTCGGATCTGATCAGGACCAACGTGACACTGAGCGATTTCAACGGCCAAGCATCTGACGCACAAGGTGTTCTGAATGTGGATCTGACCGTAGGGAGGAAAACCATCCCTACGACGTTCTTTATTGTCGATAGCAAGAGCACCTATGCTGTCCTGCTAGGAAGAGATTGGATCCACGCCAACTGTTGCATTCCATCCACGATGCACCAATGCTTAATACAGTGGGATGGAGATGAAGTAGAGGTCGTCCATGCAGATGACTCAGCCGAGATTTCAACGGCTGGCATGAACGTTTGGGAGACAACAGGCCAAGAGCCACTCTCGGGCATCAATTTGGACGACTGCGAGCGCATCGACGTGACGAAGGACGGGGTTCGGCTGGTCTTATCCACCGGCCTGACCGTATAGCAAGAACAAACCTATGGACAAACGGGGCGAGGCCGATCCTTGGGATCGGCCCCAAAGGTCTATGGAGGAACATTGCAGAACCTTCATTGAGCGATTCAAGCAACATGGAGGCCGATTCCAGCAATCGGCCAAAATTATCCTCACCACACATTCTGCCTGTGTTCAACGTCGATCTAATGGGCAGCGGTTTTACGTCGGTTGATGAGCTGGAAAAAGTCAACATTGGTCCTAACGGAGCCGACGTTCATATACAGTGCCTTGGCTAACTACAGAGCCGATATCTGCAGTTACCTGGCAGATTCGGCTCGGGGGGCACCTAATCAGATGAACATGTGCGATACATGTGCAGTGAAATATTGGGGGCCGATAGAAAAATCGGCCAGTAAAAAAAAAATTCTCACAATGCACAGCCGATGCACAGACATCGACTCTAGTACAAATTACACAAGATCTACCAGCTGCGTGTTCAAGACGCGGATTTTCACCAAGTCAGTCTTCAGTTCAGCTTCGAGGCCTTCTGCTTCCTTGAGGGAGTGAACAATGAGAGCTTCCTCAGCTGCAATGAGCCGATTTTGGTGCCCGAACCTTCTCTTCGAGGACTTCCAACCATTTGCGCCAGTTCAGCAGTACTGTCAGAAGCGTCAGTTTTGGCATGCAAGGCAACCTTTTGCTCATTAAGCCGTTAGTGTTTCGTCTACAATATCGGCTTACAGCGGAAGAAAAGGCGATCAATGGGGGAAAGTTTGGCTGGCTCTGCATGGTGGCTGTCTCAGAATTACCTGAGTTCAAAGCCCTTTGTCTGATCTGTGCATCCTCACCGCTATTCTCGCCTTGACTGAGGCTCGGGGGGCAGCTGGCCTGGTAGATGCTCTGTTTTTAGGAGCCGATTGGGGTGTCATCGGCTGGTCCTTCGTCGCAACCTTCTTTTAAAATGGTGAGTTCTTGCAGAAGAGGATCACTGGAGCTGGTGGGAGGAATTTAAAGGCTCTCTTGAAAGCAAGGGTCTTCCACATTATCCACCAGAGCTCAAAGTCATCAGTCGAAGAGTTGAAGGATAGATTGTGAAGGACCGATGCGTTGCCATCGGCTCATTGAGCATTGGCTAAGTGGACAAATCGGCAAAATCAGTATGAGGGGAAATCGGCTAAATTAGCTTAAAGGAAATCGGCAAAATCAAATTGGGGGAAATTCTTCATTGATAGACAGGATTTCTTACATAAAGAGCTGATTACTCTCAAAAGGAAGTACTAGGGGATACATTGCCCCATCTACTACTACTGATCCTATGCTAAGGGTCCTATCTACGGGCCGTCGCTGCCCTCGTCGTCGCCGTCGTCGCCGCTGTCGGCGCTACTCCCGGCGGGCTCGTCGTCGCTGCTGCAGCGGCCGCCGGCAGGGCCCTCGTTGTCCTCGTCCTCCTCGTCGTCGCTGTCGAAGTCGCTGAGGTTCCCCGGCCAGGGGCAGAAGCGCTTGGCCGGCGGTTCGTCGGAGGAGGTGTCGTCCTCCTCCTCCTTCTCCTCCTCCTCCTCCTCGGGGGAGGTGAAGTCATCACAGGAGAAGCGATCTTCATCGCTCTCCTCCTCCGTTTCCCCGTCGGCAAGGAAGCGGAGGTCACTTTCCCCGACGGTCAAGGACTTGTCGTCCTCAGACCAGACGGAGAAATCGTGACTGGACTCCTCCCCGGTTTCGATGGCGCGGCGGATGTTGGCCGCATGGGCCTGCTCCGGGTTCCACTCCGGCGTCGGCTCGCGGGAGGAGGAGGATTGGGTGGAAAGACCCGATGAGGCAGAGGAGGAAGAAGACATGGTGGTGCAGGAGGGCTTTTGGAGTGCTAATGCGAAGGGGATGAAGAAGCAAACTGTTTGGAGCGGTTAAATAAAAGGGGATATAGTAGAGATTCAATGCCACAACAGTTTCCGAGGAGATGGTGCCCAACAGAAAATTTTTGCCAGATCACGCGGAGAAGTGGAAGAGGCAAGGCATCATGATGAAGGATATTGCAACGGTTCTGCTCTGCCACGACATGACCCGACAAAGGAAAAGCAGAATGATTTTGGAATTGTCATTTCCAAAACCAGGGGGGCATGTGTTATCACCAGAATTTGACCGGATCAAAGGTGGGCCGCGATTGGAGATGGGCTTGAAAGATATACATGGAAGGAATACATGAATCGGCCTGATATGCAAAGTTTGGGCTAGTTTGCCCGTGTATCTGTAATATAGTAGGATACGTGTCGATTAGATAGAGTTTGGCTCGTGCCCGGTGGGGATTATTCCCACGTTAGAAAGTCTACGGACTATAAATATGTATCTAGGGTTTATGAAATAAACAACAATCACGTTCACCACAAACCAATCTAGGCACATCGCCAACTCCCTTGTCTCGAGGGTTTCTTCCGGGTAAGCGTCATGCTGCCTAGATCGCATCTTGCGATCTAGGCAGTACGTGTTTATTCGCTGTTCATGCGTTGCTCGTACTGAAGCCTTTTTGATGGCGAGCAACGTAGTTATCTTAGATGTGTTAGGGTTAGCATTGTTCATCGTATCATATGCTGTCGTCGTGCAACCCTTAGACGTCTAGCCGCCCTTACGCCTATCTTAGGTGTAAGGGCGGCACCCCGCCTGATCGTTATTTAGTAGATCCGATCCGTTATGATTGCTCCTTGTTCTCCAAGGATTAGTTTAATATCTGCATAGTTAGGCCTTACAAACGGGTTGAAGGATCCAGTGGCGCGTAGGGTGTAGTTTGCTAGCCCTAGACAGGATGTTCCGGGGATCAACTTCGTGTTGGTTTTTAGGCCTTGTCTAGGGTCGGTTTACGATCACCGTGCGTGGCCGCCAGGCTCAATCACTAGTAGGATGTTCCGATTATGTGGTGAAAACCCTAAATCGTAGTAGGTCGTTTTAGCTTTATGTTGATCAAGCAGGACCACCATATATTCGTACACCCCGTACGGATCATGGGTGGATCGGCTCTTTGAGCCGATTCACAGGACAACCTGAGAGCCGATCGAGGCTCGTATTTAATGTTTACGTGTATGCCATGCAGGAAACTAAGCGAGGCACATCCATCACCTTCCTGACTAGGTATAGGTCAGGTGGCACGCCCTTGCACCAGCATCGGACGTGCGTGCCGAGTCTTTGCGGGCCGTCGCTCGGAGGGACCAGGGCCAGCCGCAGTCCTGGGAGCCTCCCGGCTCTACTGTGTTGCCCATCGCTGCTCGCCGGTGGGTTTCTGACCGCAACAATATTTGAGATGAATCCATATTGAAGATTACGCCATTAAATATGAAGCATATATTGAAGATGAATCCGCCGACATCATAGAAGATGAATCCATTGACCGAAGAAAATAACTCCAGTAATCATCATAAATGATAAATCCACTAACCCAAAAATGCGTCGGGTAGTATTGTATTTAGAAGGAACCAACGATAACCCGAAGAACATAAATTCAGTCATTCGGAAGTGCACCGGGTAATACTATATAAGAAGAAATCAATGATAACCATATACATGAATCCGCTGAACCGGAGATATAGATCCACTAAGCCGAAGAAGATAAATCCATTGAGACGAAGAAAATAAATCCACTAAGCAGGGAAGATGTATCCAGAACCGAAGAATCCACTAAGCTGAAGAAAATAAATTCACCAAGTAATCGAGTGTATTTGCGGTAGCGATGTAATGGCGCAACCCCGAGTGTTGGGTGAATTTGCTATAATGATGTAATGGTGCAGCCCCCGAGTATTCGGGTATGGAGAACATAAATAAATAATTGAATCTTGGAGGAAGAAGAAAACTTAGCGTCGGTTGCGGCGAAGCCGATGTGGACGCAATTCGTGCCTCAGATACAGTCTGTAGTCGCGCGGCGTCTGGCCGAAAGTAGTAGATGTGGTGGACGCAGTCGATGAAGAGGACGCAGTCGATGAAGAGGACGCAGTCGGTGGTGGATCTGCGACGGGTGAACACCTAAATATGGCGCTGTATGCAATGAAGTAGCCGAAGTTGATGGTTCTTTGTCGGATAGTAAAATCGAGACAGCGAATCCGTGACGGCGAGAACATGCCGGCTGTGCCGGCGGATCTTCTTAGCGACGGAATCAACCACGACGAAGACGAAGTATTTTTTGAGTTGTTCGCGCATCCCTGTAAGTTGTGTAGTACATATTGCCGTCTTCAACTGATACGTATCCAGAGCTAGTTCTAACTAGCAAGTTGATCAACCTTTTTTTTTAGATAAGATGCAGCCGACGGTTTGCTTAGATGGTTCCAGCTGACATTGTCGCCTAGTCCGCTCAGGCCGACACGCGAAATCACTATTGTGAAGGAAGTAGCACCAACCGATCATCGGTCAGGCCCATCTATCGATCAACCTTTTCCTTCCATGATAGTGTATTCGTATGTGATACATCAGCTATGCGCTCCAGACTCATCATTGAATTCCATTAAAGAAAAAATTCCTTCAACCCAGGGGGCAAGATCACGTGGTGCCTCTGGAAATCAGTTGAATACGTAGATCGCACGCTTTCTCTTGGACTTGACCCGATTATCTTGACCAGTGCTCAACCTCAACCGTTGGTTGTTTTGCTTAGAAGAAACAGAGCGATCAGATCCGGGCTTGATCCGGAACGGGCGTCTCGAAGACATTGTACCAGCCAAAAAATACTCGACTTGCCACTTCCGATCTCATCGGGAGTGCTGGCTTTATCTTTGCTGATGGATTTCGAGCGTGACAAAGCAGACGATCTCACCAAGATGGTAGCTCGACGTAGATGAGGGATCCCGCCGGGATAACGAAATCCAGTCGCCGTAGTCCTCACAGACGGCGCCAATTGACGAGGGATCACCTCGGCAATGCCTACGTATTGTAGACTTGGGTTTCGGGAGAGAGCGACGATGGAGATTCCGGGAGCGAGATTAGGCACACGACGTACCCAGCTTCGGGTCCCCTTGGTGGAGGATCTCTACGTGCTGCTAGCAATCCAGTATATGATCATAGATATGTTTACAGGGTGCCGCTGTAAGCGGAGCTATGTTGTCTATCTCTTGTCTCCTCTCTTTCGGGTGCCCTGGCTAGCTTTATATATGCAACTAGCCTAGGGTTTTACAAGAATCCTAGTCGACTACTTCTTCGAGTTGCCTTGTTGGGCCTTCTCCATATTGGGCCGAGCCGATCCAGGTATACCAACAATGGGTACCCGAAGGGTATACCCATGTCACCCGACGCCATCGCCACCGTGGTCACTGTGAAGGTGACGAGGTGGAGCCATCGACGACGCCACTCCCCATCCGCTCCCCTCTCTCCTTCATCACCAGCACCACCTACTGACGCGCCTAACCCCCTCCGTTACCCTCTGCCGCGCAGATCTGCAGCAAGGCGATGACGTCGGCGATGCACCGGCGACGCCCGTGACGCAGACGTCGCCAAGCAAGGCGACGCCGACTTGTCCGAGCACCGCCAGGACGCCCACGAGTTGCACACCCACGCCACCCCGCCGCCTACGTCGAGCCACGCCACCACCGGCCGCCGGTAAGCCCCTGGCCCCCCTTTTTCCTCTGCGCCGGCGAGCGCCTCGCGCGCGTCGTGGACGTGACGACTCCTGGCCGTCGGATCCCGATCCAGCGGCTGCATGGGCCATGCAGCCACGCTGGCCATGCACGGCCTGGCCCGCCACGGGCCCCGGCCTTTCTTTTTCTTTTTTTTCCCAATCACCGGAGAGCCCCACTGGGCTGGCCCATCACGGCAACACCCGCACGGCCCAGAGCATTCCCGCCCAAATTTTTGTTTAAAATTTGACAAAACAGAAAATAAAAATTGAAATCTGCCAGTGTACTGTTTTGCTAATAACTTGAGTTTGGTAGATCTAAACAAGGTGATTCAAATTTCAGTAGAACCAGCATGAAAATATCTAACATATGCCACTGGCCTCATATTTTTAGGATTTTTGTACGATTTTTAATCAATAAAACATTATCACTGTATTCTGGTTAGTAATCCTAATTCCTAAAATTGAAAAATAAATATTTTTGAATTAATCCAATTGTGTTAATCTTATTTTGTTACTGTGCACCTGGGAAAAATATCACTAGTCTCTGTTCATAAATTTTTGTCTCTGGTTATGAAAGAATGTGTGTCACATGCAATGATAGGGTTTACATTTGTTTGTTTTATTTAAACCTTGTCACCTTTTCATTCTAAAATCGGCCAAACCATAATTTGTTACTGCCAAACAACTCCCCTGATTATTTTCATCTTTCATTTATTTACCCTTGATTCTTGAGTTGTGTATTGATTGTATGCATCGTTTACTTTTGCGACGCTAGATACGAACGAGGGTGAAGTTGAAGGGGAGGACTTTGGAGAAGGATTTGAGGAAGACCAGGGACAAGCCAACCAAGGCAAGCCATCTTTTGATCTCTGATTTGGTGTCTAGTTGGATGTCATTTGTTGATGTCCAAAGCACCTTGAATTCTATGTGTGTTGTTCTCTCTATTTATGTCATCTATGTGTGATTGCAAGTGGGGTACTCCCTAGTGGTGATACTCCACTATTGTCTTTGTGATTATGGGATGCATGGTATCATGGCCGTGCTATTCCACTTGGTTATCTTGTATGCTCAAGTTGAGCATGTTCCATCTCAAGATAATGGCTTATACCACACCCACCCATTTTGTAGTGTAGAGGTATCAATGTCATGATCTTGGTGTATTCTCAACTTGAGAGGAGTATGCCGTGTACCCTATTGGAAAGTATGTTGGATAGTGATACTCCACTATTTAAGTAGTATATTTAGCACCACAAATCTAAAATTATATTCCTCTTTGTGTTGTCATAATACATGCTTGCCTTAAGCAAGTATGATCCACCCCATTACCCTTTTTTTACCTTCTATGGCATGATGACTCTCATCTTGGCCATAGTGCAATACTAGTTCAACTCATGAAACTATAGGTTGGGAACCCCTCAAGGCTTACCTTGTTGTAAATGTTTGTGAAAACCTTGGGTAAGTTAACTCTACTCAAGTGTATGTTTTTGGAAAGCAAATGTTTGGAACAAGGTTGTTCGGAGGAATTGTGGATGGTTGCGGACAAACAAAGGAAGTATGGGAAAAATGTTTTTAAAGGAGCACTGCGTATAAGTGTACGCCAACCCAACTTTTATTCGCGCAACCACATTATCCAAAGTGGGCACGGGCTTTGTCCGTAGTCTGTTGAAATTGGCATGATCCACCATCATAACTCTCTAGGGAGGGTCACGACGACCTCTGACGCCGGGTTGCGCTCTGAAGGAGGCAATACACTGTAGTTGTCTATAGCCGGGCGATTACTGAGGGTCTTCTGTCATGGCGCCGGAGATACGCTCAAAAGGAGGTATGCTGCCGGGGTGCCGGGAAGGGGTAAGCCCGCAGGGAAGGACTCATGCCAAGGGAGACGGGCGAAAGACTATGACTGGTTATCCGAGACTCGCATACTTTCGTATGACGATCCGGGGATGATCCCTGCGGATTTATCAGTTCTTGCGGGGAAAGTGCGCAAACTCTGTAGAGTTCAAATAGCCGCGTCCGCGGTCAGGGACGGGTTGCAAAGGCCTACCTTAACCTGGGCTCGAGTTTTGTTTTGACAAATGCTTTGCAAAAGAAGTGTTGTGTTGGATGTACCGGAAGGGTACGGGAAAAATAAGACCAAACGGGGAACTCTTTCCTAGTGTTTCATGAAGAAGAACTCTTCTTTAACAAAGATATAGAGATGTCATAGGACTTCCCAAGCATTCCCATCAAATGAGATGGTAGTATGCTAACTCTTCTTTAACAAAGATATAGAGATGTCATAGGACTTCCCTAGCGCCGCATCGATTGAGATGCCGAAATGTTGCCTCTTCTCTAAAGAAGTAGAGATGTCGTAGTCTATCTTTGGAAGTATCTTCTTTAACAAAGATATAGAGATGTCATAGGAGCACCATAGTATCCGCATCACTTGAGATGCCGGTATGCTATATCAACAAGAGAAACTGATTCTCTTACGCATGCTATATCCACGAGAGAAACTGTTCATCCTCACTTACCTCTCTAGATAGAACTTGTTGACTATCTTCTTGATGGTTTGCGAGTACAAATCCAAATGTACTCACGGCTTTGTCCCTGGCTATTAACTTGGCCAAACTATGAGGAGGACTACGAAGACGATGGAGGATACCAGGACAACTATGCGACCTAGGACGATCTCCAAGTCAGCCGCCTGTAGGTCTAAGGCATGACTTGGGCCCGACGATGTTGACGTGTATCCGCTGCTATGTTTGTGAACTTGTCCATTGTGGCATTTTGTTATCACCGGATTTTGGCCAAATCAGGAGATGGGCCGTGTTTAAATGGGCTTAAGGGATATGCACGGAAAATATTCCCGAACCGGCCTTATACAAGAAGTTTGGGCAAGATTGCCCGTGTATCTGTAAATTATAGTAGGATACGTGTCAGTTAGAATTAAGAGATAGAGTCTAGCCCGTACACGGGTTAGTTTATTCCCGCATTAGAAAGTCTACGGACTATAAATATGTATCTAGGGTTATTGAGAAGGAGGACGAACACGTTCACAACAAATCAATCTAGGCGCATCACCACCCCTTGTTTCGAGGGTTTCTCCCGGGTAAGCAACATGCTGCCTAGATCGCATCTTGCGATCTAGGCAGTATCAGTTTATTTGTTATTGGTGTTGCTCGTGCTGAAGCCTTTTTGATGGCGGGCAACACCCTTATCTTAGGTGTTTTGGGGTTGATCACAATGCTTTCACGATGCACTTGTTTAGCTACGCTACCCCTCGATATCTAGCTGCCCTTACACCTATTTTACCTGTAGGGGCAGCATCTTGCTTGTTCTTTATTTATTAGATCTAATCCGTTATAGTTGCTCCTTGTTCTTGAAGGATTGGTTTGATATCTGTATGGTTAGGCCTTATAAACGGGTTGAACGATCCGGTAGTGCGTAAGGTGTGGTTTATTAAGCTCTAGAGGGATTGTTCCGGGGATCAACTTCACGTTGGTTTTTATGCCTCTTTAGGGTTGGTTTTCCATTATCTTGCGTATCTGTTAGGCTCAACTACGCATAGGATGTTCCGATTATACGGTGAAAACCCTAGACTATCATAGATTAGTTTAGCTTGATATTGAAGCATGATCCCCATGTCCTTATAAATCTAACATGAACCATGGGGCAATCGGCTCTTTGAGCCGATCCACAGAACAATTTAAGAGCCGATTGGGGCTCGTATTTAATGTTTACGTGTTTGCCATGCAGGAAACTAGTCGAAGCAATCCATCACCTTCCTGACCAGGTATAGGTCAGGTGGCACGCCCTCGTAAGCACCAGGACGCGTGTGCCAGAAGGCATTGCGGGCCGTCGCCGAGGGACCAGGGTCAGCCGCAATCCTGGGAGCCTCCCGGCTCTACTGTGTTGCCCGTCGCTGCTCGCCGGTGGGTTTCTGACCGCAACACATTCTGGCACGCCCGGTGGGACCCTCTACAGCAACCACTACGTCGACATCTGCAGCAACCATGTCAAAAGCCACGGATGAGGTGGTGGGCGAACCAGTCACGTACGCAGACCTGCCGGAAGAACACAAGAAGAAGTACGATGAGATGAAAGCCATCTTAGAAGCCGATCTCATCGGCTCTTTCATGAAGACCCGTTCACATGGCATCAGATGGAAAGGGTTCTCCCCTGAAGGTGCCCTCGACGAAGTAGACCTCTCTACCTCTTCAGAGGAACGCACCAGAGCTCTACGCCAGGAGATTAATTACATGGTAGCTCATTCCCTACACCGCCATTCTGAGAGCTTGGTGAACGCTTTTGAGCGCGTTGCGGTCCGAGTGGTGCAAGAGATCATGAAGCATCAGTACTCTCCGTCAGGACCTATCCTGGGAACTCACCAGGGAGAGATACCACTCCAGATTAGACCGCCGCTGCCATTCGCGCTCGCAGCACCAGAACCGCCGGGTTCACCGGCGTACGTTGTCTACAAGGTTGGAGGCGATCCTAGCGATTGCCAATTCCTATATGAGCCGCCCAAGGAGATCCCACATGGATACGTGTGCACATACGTGCCGGACTGCAATGCCTTGGCGCGCACAAGCCAGATCGCACCCACAGGGATCTCTGGAGTAGATGCTGACAAACAAGCATGGCTGGCTAAATATGCTACTGGAACGAGTCATGAAGGTTCGGTCCCTACAGCTAATACCATGGAGCAGATCAGCACTATATTGAGAGACCAGTTCGACATCTTGCCGAAGAGGAAAGCAATCGGCTATTCCAAGCCGTACCCTGACGAGTATGATCTGATCCCGCTGCCACCCAAGTATCGGCTCCCTGAATTCTCAAAATTCAATGGAGCAGAAGGAGCTAGCTCAATAGAGCACGTAAGCCAATACTTGGCACAGTTGGGCTTGATTTCAGTATCAGACCCTTTACGTGTGAGGTTTTTCGCACAATCTCTTACGGGATCAGCCTTTGGATGGTACACCTCGTTGCTACCAAACTCAGTCCGCACATGGAAGCAGCTAGAAGAGCAGTTTCACGTGCAATATCACTCAGAAGCTACCGAGGCTGGCATTGCCGATCTAACACAGGTGCGGCAGAAGCGGGGAGAAACAGTATCTGAATACATCCAACGTTTCAGGACTGTCAGGAACCGATGTTATTCGGTTCGTTTATCTGAGAAGGAAGCGATCGATCTGGCAGTACTGGGTCTTGCAACGCCGATAAAGGACCTGACTTCCCAAGCAGAGTACAGTTCATTGTCGCACATGGTGCAGAAACTCACATCATATGAGCAGCGACACCCTGAATTGTACCAAGACAAGTTCAAGCGTCCGATAGGCCTGGTTGAGATGGAAGAAACTGAAGATCCTGCACCAGACCTAGAAGTAGCTGTAGCTGAATGGGCTCGGGGGGCAAACCCCGTGTCCTGCAAATGGGTAAAACCACAAGGGCCTGCAAAAGGGTTTGACTTCGATGTGAGCAAAGCTGAGCAGATTTTCGATCTATTGCTTAAGGAAAAACAGCTGAAGTTACCCGAAGGCCATAAAATCCCTACAGCACAAGAACTGAACGGGAGGCCGTACTGCAAATGGCATCACTCGTTCACCCATACCACCAATGACTGCAAGGTGTTTCGTCAGCAGATCCAAATGGCGATAGAACAAGGCCGATTGCTCTTCGGACAGTTTGCCATGAAAGTGGACACACATCCGTTCCCTAGCGTCAACATGGTGGAACCTAACCACTCCGCGAGGCGTCGACTAGATTTCTCATTCGATGTTAACATGGCAGGGCCTGAACGCCACCATGGCAAGGATAAAGAGGAAAGCAGTCACTCCCGCAGCAAGGAAAAGGAGGAGGCCGATCCACGCGACCGGCCCCGATATGATGACAAGCGGTACCTCACCAAGGAACAAGTGAGAAGCGTGCGATACCAAAAACCACTTTCCACGCACCTCCTCAACAAATATGAATATCAGTATGACCGACGTCGACAGTACGACAGAAACGACGAGAGATACAATCGGTCCGACGAAGATAAAGGAAGGTACCGTCGGCACGACCGAGACAACGAAGGACACGAGCGCCGCGCTAAGGAGAGGTCAAGGGAGCAGGAAGACATGGATAGACACTGGGACTGTCCCTTCTTTAAACACTGCTGGGACTCAGGGATGAGCCGATTGCCTACAATCGACAACTGCCCGGAGTGTAGACGCCGGAAGGAGGATGCAGGGGAAGTTTCAGTTTTCAAGCGTCTAGGACCTCTCCCGCCACAGAACAAACGTGCTGAGTCCTCTCAAGATGAAGACTTTGAGGAGTCAGAAGATGAAGAAGAGGATAGGTACCACCGGCCAAGGTGGTGCCCCGATGGACTCAGCCATTCCCAAAAGTGTAGGGTTCAGCGGCTGCGTAGCTTGGAGCAAGCCGAAGCGCGATACTTGCACACGTTGAGGAAAGCGCGGCCCGATCTGGCCGTGAAAATTCAGCAGACTTTGGACGAAGAGAGTCGTCCACCAAAGAAAGTTTGGCGTCCCAAGCAAGAAAAAGCCGATGTGGGTACATCGGCTGGCACAAACATGGTGTTCTTCCTTCCATCAGAGTTTTGTGCCCCAGGAACTGAAGAAGCGCCAATAGCACAGTTTGACTGTGGTCCACAGCCCGTCATCTTCGAAAAGCTACGGGAGAAGGGATACAAACACATGAAGGCCCTGTACCTAAAGGGTTATATCAATGGGCAGCCCGTCGGCAGGATGTTGGTCGACACAGGAGCAGCGGTGAATATAATGCCATATTCCATGCTACGGCGTTTGGGACGCTCCAGTGCCGATCTGATCAAGACCAACGTCACGCTCAACGACTTCAACGGCCAAGCATCAGGGACGCAAGGTGTCCTGAACGTGGATCTAACCATAGGCTGAAAGACGATCCCAACGACATTCTTCATCGTCGACAGCAAGAGCACTTACGCTGCCCTGCTGGGAAGGGATTGGATTCACGCTAACTACTGCATTCCATCTACAATGCACCAATGCCTGATACAGTGGGATGGAGACGACGTAGAAGTCGTGCATCCAGATGACTCGATCGACGTCTCGATAGCCGGCATGAACATTTGGGACTCGGCAGACCAAGAGCCACTCTCTGGAATCAGTTTGGACGGCAGTGATCGCATCGAGGTGTCAAAAAACGGGGTGAGGCTGGTCTTATCCACCGGCCTGATAGAGTAACAAGAGCAGCACCCATCGACATACGTGGCAAGGCCGATCCCTGTGATCGGCCCCAAAAAATAAAAGGCAAGGATCCTTCTTCAAACATTTCACGTGGTCGTGGTAAGGAGGCTTCCTCCTGCAAGAGAGCGCATACAAGTTGTAAACCTTCATTGAGCAACTCAATCAACATGGAGGCCGATTCCAGCAATCGGCCAAAATTATCCTCGCCATATGTTCTGTCTGTGTTCAACGTCGATCTAACAGGCGACGGAAAGCTAGGGTATGGGTTTACGTCAGCTGATGAGCTAGAAGAGATTGACATTGGTCCTGGGGATAAGCCACGACCAACATTTATCAGCAAAAAGTTGGATCCGCATCTGAGGGGCCTGATGATAGCCTTGTTGAAAGAATACCCAGATTGTTTTGCCTGGGATTATACAGAGATGCCCGGGCTAGACAGGAGCATCATTGAACATCGGCTACCTCTTAAGAAAGGGTTTCGGCCGTTCCAGCAACGAGCACGGCAGATGAAGGCCGAAATTCTAGAAGAAGTCAAGAAGGAGATTGAGAAGATGTTAAATGCCGGATTCATCAGGCCATGCAGGTATGCTGAGTGGATATCTAGCATCGTACCTGTGGAGAAGAAGGACGGCCGATGGCGCGTCGCTATAGATTTTCGCGATCTCAACAGAGCCACTCCGAAGGATGAGTACCCTATGCCGGTAGCTGAAACGTTGATCAATGCAGCGGCTGGCCACAAGGTTTTAAGCTTCATGGATGGCAATGCCGGTTACAACCAGATTTTCTTGGCTCCAGAAGATATACACAAGACGGCCTTCAGAGTACTAGGTTCGGTGGGCTTGTTCGAATATGTGGTCATGACATTTGGACTGAAGAATGCCGGTGCAACGTACCAACGAGCCATGAATTACATCTTTCATGATCTGATCGGCAAGCTGGTGGAAATCTACATTGATGACGTGGTGGTCAAGTCTGTCTCAGTGGAAGGGCACCTGGAGGATTTGCGACGTATCCTGGACCGGACTAGAAATTTCGGACTAAGAATGAATCCAAAGAAGTGTGCTTTTGGTGTAACGGCCGGTCAATTCCTGGGCTTCCTAGTTCATGAACGTGGAATTGAGATCGGCCTGAAAAGTCAAGAGGCAGTGCGAACAATGAAGCCACCTACCACCAAGAAGGAACTCCAAAATCTCATCGGCAAAAGCAATTTCGTCAGAAGGTTCATCTCTAATCTGTCAGGACGAATTGAGCTGTTCATGGGGTTGGTAAAAATTAAGCCCGATGAGGAGTTTCACTGGGGGGCAGAGCAACAGTGAGCGTTTGATGAGATTAAAGAATATCTAACGAAGCCGCCCGTGTTGGTTCCGCCCCAGCAAGACAGGCCATTCTATATTTACCTGTCAGTAGCCGATACTTCTATCGCCTCAGTGGTAGTGCAAATCTATGATGGCATGGAAAGATTTGTTTTCTACCTCAGCAGAAGGATGTTGGATGCAGAAACGAGGTACCCGGAGATCGAGAAGTTGTGCCTCTGCCTATTTTTTACCTGCACCAAGCTTCGTCACATCTTTCTGACGGCAGAAATCGTCATCATTTGCAAATCAGACGTCATCAAGCACATGCTGTCGGCTCCTGTCCTGAAGGGCCGACTAGGTAAATGGATGTTTGCATTATCGAAGTTGGATCTCTGGTATCAACCTGCGAAAGCAGTTAAAGGACAGGCCCTGGCCGATCTGATCGCTGAGCGAATCAACACTAATATAGCAGCACTGTCTATACGTGCATGGGCCATGTTCTTCGATGGGTCAGTTTGCGATGATGGTTGCGGCATCGGCATCCTACTCGTGTCGCCCCGGGGGGCAACCTACACCTTCTCCATCAGGCTATCTACCCTTTGCACCAATAATGTTGCTGAGTATGAAGCGGTACGTAAGGGGATGGAGTTACTAATTGAAGCCGGGGCAGAAGCAGTAGAACTCTTTGGAGACTCAAAGTTGGTGATCTCCCAGCTCACGGACGAGTACAAGTGTGAGAGCGAGTCGCTCTTCCCGTTATGGATGCATTGCCGCGAGCTGATGACACAGTTCAGGTACATAAACTTCAATTGGGTCCCGAGGTCGCAGAATACGGAGGCGAACGATCTCGCACAGATGGCGTCAGGCTATAAGGAGACAGTGGAAGGAGCCGATGTCCAGATACATTTCATGGAGCCAGATGATTGGAGAGCCGATATCTTCAATTACTTGAAAGATCCGGCTCGGGGGGCACCTAAACGGATAAGATACAAGGCCATGAAGTATGTCCTTATTGGAGATGACATGTTCTATAGGACCTTGGAAGGGTTACTTCTCAAATGTTTGGGAACAGCCGAGGCAAATCGGCTCTTACACGAGGTACATGAAGGCGCCTGTGGGACTCATCAATCGGCTCATAAGATGAAATGGCTGATCAGGCGATCAGGGTTTTATTGGCCCACCATGCTTGAGGACTGTTTCAATTACTATAAAGGGTGTCAAGCATGTCAGAAGTTTGGGAGCATTCAGATGGTACCCGCATCAGCAATGAACCCCATCATCAAGCCTTGGCCATTTCGAGGATGGGGCATGGACATGATCGGCAAAATCCATCCTGCATCGAGCAAGGGCCACGAGTGGATCTTGGCCATTACAGATTATTTCACTAAATGGGTGGAGGCCGTCCCTATGAAGTCTGTGGCATCGAAGGACATTATCAGTTTCGTGAAAGAGCATGTCATCCACAGATTTGGGATTCCCCAGACCATCACGACCGATGGAGGTTCGGTTTTCGTTTCTCGCGAGTTCAGAGATTTCTGCGAGAGCATGGGAATTAAGTTGATCCGATCATCCCCTTACTATGCTCAAGCAAATGGGCAGGCTGAAGCATCCAACAAAAGCCTTATCAAGCTGATTAATAGAAAGATCGACGAGTACCCTAGGCGTTGGCACGAGGTTTTGTCGGAGGCTTTATGGGCTTATCTCATGTCATGTCATGGAGCGGTAAAAACCTCGCCGTACCATCTGGTCTATGGACAAGAAGCCGTGTTACCCTGGGAGATCACGGCTGGGTCGAGACGTGTCACGTTTCAGAATGACCTGACGACTGAAGAGTATGCAGCCCTGATGAGTGATAGCATTGAGGATCTCACGGAACTTAGACTTTGGTCACTTGAAAAAATTAAGGAGAACAAGGCCAAGGTGGCTCGTGCATATAATAAGAAGGTGAAGCCAAAGGAGTTCCATGTTGGTGATCTGGTATGGGAGGCTGTATTGCCGTTGGGGACTAAGGACAAGGCATATGGTAAATGGTCTCCAAATTGGCACGGGCCGTATAGGGTTGACCAAGTCCTAAAGGGCAATGCATATATGCTCGAACAGTTGGATGGTGTGAAGTTCCCAGTGGCCGTCAATGGCCAGCATCTCAAGAAGTATTTCCCAAGTATGTGGGATGATGGGCATTGAAATACGGGGGCCGATTTAAAATCGGCCAGTAAAAAAAAATTTCATCAACTGGAGCAGTAAAATATGGAGGCCGATGCACGAAATCGGCCGGTAAAAAAAATCATCCGATGCACAGACATCGACTTTAGAAACAGCCGATGCACGGACATCGACTTGAGAACAAAACAGCCGATGTACAGTCATCGACTTTAGAGTTGCAAAGTATTATGGTCAGATATCAAATTACAGTCTGAATTTGAGGAGTGTTTGCTTGGATGTCTGTCTGATTTGGTGTGTGAGTTTGGCCTTATGGGCGTTTGAGGGGAAAAGATCGATACGTTGCTATCGGTTCTTGGTGTGGCAATCGGAAGATTTGAAATTGGATAAATGGAGAATCAAATTAGAAGAACAATTTTCATTGATTCAAAGGAGCGACTTTACAAGAAAGAGCCGATGGCTCTCAAAAGGATCATCCGATGCCTAATGCACTACTACTACTAGCCCTATACTACTTCCTAATCTAAGGGTCGTCGCTGCCCTCATCATCGCCGTCGTAGCTGCCGTTAGCGCTGCTGCCGGCGGGCTCCTCGTCGCTGCTGATGAAGCCGCCAGCGGGGGCTTCATCCTCCTCGTCATCATCGTCGTCGTCGTCATCCGACCAGGCCCAGCCACGGAAGCGCTTGGCCGGTGGGTATTCCGTGGAGGAGGAGTCTTCATCCGTCTCCTCCGCCTCTTCTTCCTCCTCGTCGGAGGAGAAGTCCGCCTCCCATGAGAGGAGGTCGTCGTCGCTCGCCGCCTCCAGCTCCCCGTCGATGAGGAACCGGAGGTCTTCTTCCCTGTCGGTGAGGGGCTCGTCGTCCTCCGAATTGATGGAGGAATCCCATTCTCTCGCATCCCAATACTCGGGGGTGAGAGCCTCGTAGATGGCCATCAGATTGACCTCCGGCTCTGGCTCGCTGGAGGAGGAGGAGTCGAAGGAAAGGCCGGAGGAGGCAGAGGAGGAAGAGGAAGACATGGCTACAGAGGAAGGGGTTTTTTTTGCCGATGGCTAGTAGGGAGCAAGAGGATGAAGAGGCGAACTGCTCGGCGCAGTTAAATAAAGGGGATATAGTGGAAATTTAATGCTCGAGCAGTTTTCGAGGATGCGGTGCCAAAACTGTCAATCGTGCAGAAGTTGAGAAGACAGGGTATCATGATGGAAAGATACTGAAGCGGTTCTGCTCTGCCACGACATGACCTTACGAAGGAAAAACAGAGTGGTTTTGAAATTATCATTACCAAAACCAGGGGGGCATGTGTTATCACCGGATTTTGGCCAAATCAGGAGATGGGCCGTGTTTAAATGGGCTTAAGGGATATGCACGGAAAATATTCCCGAACCAGCCTTGTACAAGAAGTTTGGGCAAGATTGCCCGTGTATCTGTAAATTATAGTAGGATACGTGTCAGTTAGAATTAAGAGATAGAGTCTAGCCCGTACACGGGTTAGTTTATTCCCGCATTAGAAAGTCTACGGACTATAAATATGTATCTAGGGTTATTGAGAAGGAGGACGAACACGTTCACAACAAATCAATCTATGCGCTTCGCCACCCCTTGTTTCGAGGGTTTCTCCCGGGTAAGCAACATGCTGCCTAGATCGCATCTTGCGATCTAGGCAGTATCAGTTTATTCGTTATTGGTGTTGCTCGTGCTGAAGCCTTTTTGATGGCGGGCAACACCCTTATCTTAGGTGTTTTGGGGTTGATCACAATGCTTTCACGATGCACTTGTTTAGCTACGCTACCCCTCGATATCTAGCTGCCCTTACACCTATTTTAGGTGTAGGGGCAGCATCTTGCTTGTTCTTTATTTAGTAGATCTAATCCGTTATAGTTGCTCCTTGTTCTTCAAGGATTGGTTTGATATCTGTATGGTTAGGCCTTATAAATGGGTTGAACGATCCGGTAGTGCGTAAGGTGTGGTTTATTAAGCTCTAGAGGGATTGTTCCGGGGATCAACTTCACGTTGGTTTTCAGGCCTCTTTAGGGTTGGTTTTCCATTATCTTGCGTATCTGTTAGGCTCAACTACGCATAGGATGTTCCGATTATACGGTGAAAACCCTAGACTATCGTAGATTAGTTTAGCTTGATATTGATAAAGCATGATCCCCATGTCCTTATAAATCTAACATGAACCATGGGGCAATCGGCTCTTTGAGCCGATCCACAGAACAATTTAAGAGCCGATTGGGGCTCGTATAATGTTTACGTGTTTGCCATGCAGGAAACTAGTCGAAGCAATCCATCACCTTCCTGACCAGGTATAGGTCAGGTGGCACGCCCTCGTAAGCACCAGGACGCGTGTGCCAGAAGGCATTGCGGGTCGTCGCCCGAGGGACCAGGGTCAGCCGCAATCCTGGGAGCCTCCCGGCTCTACTGTGTTGCCCGTCGCTGCTCGCCGGTGGGTTTCTGACCGCAACACATTTATGTAAGACTGGGGCATGTGACCCCGATGTTGCAAGACTTATTTATTCGGTACTGTAATGGATGTTGTAATCTGGATATTCAGTTCGGTTATGTGCTCACGGTGCACTGATCATGGGATCGTGAGTTGAATGCATAACAGGGTATTTCAGACAGCTAGTCCGGGGTCCCCACACATGACCAAAGCCACCCTTGGCGTTGACAAGGAGAAGAAGGTGGTGGTTGACACCCGCGTCCCCCGGAATAACGTGCAGCACCTGGCACGGCTCAAGCACGCTGTGCGGGAGTTTGAAAACGCCTTATCTGAACCTGACCTTTTTTCTTCATACTGAATTGTTTCCAACTTAGATCTTATAGATATATCCTCATAGTCCCCGAGTTTTGGGTTAAGTACATAGTACTTAGCGCGAAACTGCTTAGAAAAAAAGCGGCATACATAGTCCCCGAGTTTCGGGTTAAGTACGTAGTACTTAGCGTGAAACTGCTTAGAAAAAAGCGGCATACATAGTCCCCGAGTTTCGGATTAAGCATGCAACACTTAGCGCATAACTGTTCCAAAAACCAGCATCTCTTATGGTTAACTTTGCAGGGCGTGTTGGACTCACGCAAGCAACTCTTTGAGGAGCTGCTGTGGGAGCACCGCGACCTCTCTGAGGCCTTCGCCGCTCACAGCCAATGCCAAGGTTTGTTTGAGATCACCGGCTTCTTTTTTACCGGTTTTTCTTCTACAGAATCTTACTAAATTCTCTTTTGCGTAGTCACGCTTCCGGAAGCTTCGTTTGAGGAGCTCACCGGCCAAGTTGATGCGCTTAAAGGTAAGCAGCTTTCGTCGGTTTTTTTCCTTGTTGCTTTACTTCACTAACTCCATTCATGCCGGATTTCAGATGAAAAGGAAGAGCTATCCCTCCAGCACCAGCGTGAGCTGCAGGCCAAACGAACCGAAACCGCCAATATGAAGGAGCAGCTGCTCCAAGTTGGCCGGCAGCATGCCAAAGTGTTGAAGGATGCCATTGCTGCCGGTGAGGCCAAGGTTGAGGAGGCCAAGAAACAGCTTGCTGATGCCTAGGAGCAGCTGCGCCAAGAGCTTGAGGAGGAGAGGAAGCTGCTGAAGCTGGAGCAGGAGCGAAATGTTGAACTCTCGACGGTCCAGGTCTCGCTTGGCCAGATGATCAAGGACACTGATGCCAAAGCCCTGAGTAGGTGTTCTTGCCCTTTGCTTACAAGCTTTCTTTTCTTACCGGTTTATTCTCACACCGGTTTCTTTTGATTTTTCCACAGATCTGTTTTTGGATTCTCAGGTACGGGCGGAAACGGCCGTTGCCAAGCTCCGGACCGAGAATTTGGCTTCTAACGCTAGCGCCCCCTAGACCACAGAGGACCATCTTGCCGCTCTCTACTCCCACATCACGCACATGAAGGTTGTCGACCGACATCTTGGCCAGCTACCGGAGGCTGCGCTCTAGATCTTCAAGTGCCTCTGGCCTGGGGAGCTGGTTCCGGACAACATCAGCGCCCTCGCCGACAAACTTCTGGATGCCGGCAAGCGGCTGAGCGAGTGGCGGCACTCTGCTGCGCATGCCTGGGCTGACACAACGCTGCGGTTCGTGTGCTCCTGTTACGAATCTCTGGATCCGGAGAGCTTGCACAACATGTGTGCCGATGCTCCAACAGACACCGATCCGGCGAAGACTGTCGCGTGCCGCGCCCGTGGCTACCACATTGCCAGCTATTCCTCTACCAGCACCTTCATTCCTCATCCAGCCGATTTTGAAGAAGAATTCACTGATGACGAAGAAGCCAAAGAAGGCGAAGAAGAGGAAGAGGTTGAGATCAACACTCCTAAAGAACCTGCTGCAGTAACAACGAACAAGCTCCTGAAGAACCCGTCGCCACCGAACAAGCCCCGGAGAGCTCATCTCCGCTTTATGAGTGAAAACCCTGGTTCCTGTTTATGATAAACAATTCCTAAAATCCCCCGGTATGCCGGGTGGTAAGATGTAACATACAATTAAGTCCTTTTGGTGGTTGTGAATTGCAGTAGTTTAATAGGTTTGCATGCTTGAACCTTTAAGCTTATTATGCTAAACCGGTGAATTTGGTTTAACCGAAACCTTTTGGTTAGTTTTGCTTTTTTATCTTGCATGGTGAAGACTCCAGATTCATTCCCGAGTTCAATCTAATGCACGCTTGGTTCTTTTTCTTTGCCTCTGTCTACCTCTTTTGGGTGTTTGACGTATGAGGCCCAAAGTTCTTTTGCCAAGCAAGCACCTTTTCGAACTTAGAGAAAAACTCGAATTTTTTCACAAAAAGCCGGTATAACCGGGATTAGTTGAACTTTTTCCGGATTGTTTGCTTTCGGTTTCTTTCTTGTTTTTCATGTGCTGACATCCTTCCAGTTTGTCTTGCTTGCCATGAAGCCGGGTTGCGGACAACAGCTAAGTCGAAGATTTACCTTTAGGTTAAACACACTACTAAACCGGAAAGGAAAATTTTCAACAAACAAACCGGTATACGGAAAAATAAACACATTGCATGCAATTTCGGTAGAGGCAGTCCCCGAGATACATTCAAGATGCCGGAATGTTATTGATAGCAAATAAGGTACAACAAGGAACTCCTTACATTACATCCTCGGGAATAGAAAGGGCGAAGTAGAGCTATGTTCCACGGGTGTTTGGTTTCCTCTCCTGACCTGTCCGCCTTTCCTTCCTTGGCATCATGTGCATATATTAGGTAGTAGGCACCATTGTGTAGAGACTTGCTCACAATGAAAGGTCCCTCCCATGGAGGTGAGAGTTTGTGTCGTCCTTCAGTGCATTGCACTAGACGCAGCACTAGGTCTCCTTCTTGGAATACCCTTGGATTTACCTTCGGGCTATGATAGCGTCTGAGGTTCTGTTGGTATATGGCTGATCTTGCCAGTGCTAGCTCTCTTTGTTCCTCGAGCAAATCGACATCATTTTCTCGGGCTTCTTTTACCTCTTCTTTGGTATAGAGTTGAACTCGTGGTGAGTCATGGATGATGTCGGTTGGTATGACTGCTTCTGCTCCATATACCATGAAAAATGGTGTATAACCGGTTGATCGGTTTGGTGTGGTCCTTAGACTCCACTATACAGATGGTAATTCATCAAGCCAACATCCTGGCATTTTTTCGAGTGGCTCGATAAGCCGCGGTTTTATATCGGACAACACAAGTGCATTTTTTCTTTCTACTTGCCCGTTTGGTTGCGGGTCTGCCACTGAGGACACATCCAACCGGATATTGTTATCCTCACAGAACCACTTGAACTCTCCTTGAGAAAAGTTGGTTCCGTTATCCGTGATACTGATGTGCGGGTAACCATACCGCAAGATGATGTCTTTCAGAAATTTGACTGTTGTGCGTCCATCACATTTCCGGATTGGTTTAACTTCCACCCACTTGGTAAACTTGTCCACCATGACCAGAATATGTGTCATTAGTCCTCTTGCTTGCCGGAATGGTCCGACCATGTCGAGGCACCAAACCGAAAAGGGCCAAGTTATCGGTATTGTTTTTAAACCAGACACTGGGGTGTGATTTTGCTTGTTGTACCTCTGTTACCCGTTGCACTTCCGGACAAAGTCCTCAACATCCTCTAGAGCCGTGGGCCAGTAGAACCCATGTCGGAATACTTTTGCCACCTGCGCTCTGGATGAGGCATGGTGCCCACATTCTCCTTGGTGGATTTCTCGGAGCATCTCTTTTCCTTCTTCCGGTTCCACATAGCGTTGCAGTACTCCTGTCACGCTTCTCTTGTACATCTCACCATTGATGATGGTGTAAGCTTTGGATCTCCTTTGGATTCTCCTTGACTCGACCTCATCGGCAGGTAAACCACCGTTGACCAGGAATTCTTTAATAGGTTTTACCCATTTTGGTGCTTCTCGAACCACAAAGATTGGCACATCAATCTCCATGTAATCCACCATCATCGTTTCTTCCGGTTTCGACCCTGAAGTCCCCGAGTTAGATGATGCAGTCCCCGAGATAGAGGGAGCAGTCCTCGGGTTTATGTTGTCAATGTCCATCGGAACAACATGTGATTCCGGCACAAAAATCGACTCTGATTCCAGACTTGGTTTGATTGACGGTCTCCTTAGGTGAGACAGAGCTATACCGGAAGGAATTTCTTGCCTGGACAAGCCCATCTTGGAGAGTGTGTCTGTGGCTTCATTTTCCACTCGTGGCACATGGTGAAATTCACATCCTTCAAAGAATCCGGCAATCTGCTGCACATAGAACCGGTATGCGGCCATGTTGGCATCTTTTGCATCCCAATATCCGGAACATTGCTACACCACAAGATCTGAATCACCATAACAAATGATCCGGCGCACTCCGACTTCTTTTGCGACCTTGAGACCATGGACTAAATCCTCGTACTCAGTGACATTGTTTGATGCCCTGAAGTGTATTTGCAGCACATATCTCAAGTTATCTCCCTTTGGTGAGGTGAGAACCACTCCTGCACCGAGTCCTTCTTTCAGCTTCGATCTGTCAAAGTGCATCCTCCAATAATCAATTTCCGGTTTAAGCGGCTTGTACTGCATTTCAACCCAATCAACCAGGAAATCCGCCAAAGCTTGTGATTTTATGGCATCTCTTCTTTGTAGATGGGTACGTAGGGCGACAGCTGAATTGCCCATTTGGCGATCCGGCCGTTGGCATCTTTATTGCCAATAATTTCCGAGATAGGTGCCTCGCACACCACTTTCATCGGATTCTCTTAGAAGTAGTGCTTGACTTTTGTGGCGGCCATGAACACGCCATAGGTCATTTTTTGGAAGTGTGGATAGTTTTGCTTTGAGAGGGAAAGCACCTCGATTAGGTAGTATACCGGTCTCTGCAGGGTTTTTCCTTCCTCTTCTCTTTCCACCACAACCACAACACTCACGACCCGGTTTGTTGCCGCTATGTAAAGCAACATGGGTTCCCTTTCCAGAGGTGAAGCCAATACCGGTGCGGTGGCTAGCATTTTATTTAACTCCTTGAATGTCGTGTCTGCCTGTGAGGTCCAGACAAAAGTATCCGATTTTTTCATTAGGGCATACAATGACAAAGCTTTTTCCCCCAACTGGCTTATAAACCGGTTTAAAGATGCCAAGCATCCGGTAAACTTTTGCACATCTTTGAGGCATTGGGGTAACTCCATCCTTTCGATGGCCCGAATCTTTACCGGATTAACTTCTATACCGCGGCTCGAGACTAGGAAGCCTAACAACTTTCCGGCAGGAACGCCGAAGGTGCATTTTGCCTGATTAAGTTTCATCCGGAACCTTCGCAAATTATCGAATGTTTGTCTCAGATCATTGATTAGAGTATCTTTTACTTTGGTTTTTATCATGACATCGTCGACATAGACTTGCACATTTTTACCGATTTGATCATGAAGGAATTTTTGCATATAGTGCTGGTATGTTGCGCCGGCATTTCTCAAACCAAAAGGCATAGTGACATAGCAATAAGCCCCATGTGGGGTAATGAAAGCAATATTTATTTGATTTTCCTTTTTCAGGGGAATTTGATGGAAATCGGAATAAGCATCCAGAAAAGACAACAGTTCACAACCAGCGGTGGAATCGATCACCTGATCAATCCGGGGTAGCGGGAACGGATCCTTGGGACAAGCCTTGTTCAAGTGCGTGTAGTGAATGCACATCCGCCACACCTTTGGAGCCTTCGGTTCTTCCTCTTTCTTCTTCTCGACCAGCACCGGATTGGCCAGCCACTCGGTATGTAGCACTTCCACAAAGAAACCGGACACCAGTAGTTTGGTTACTTCTTCTCCAATGATCTTCCTCCTGTCTTCAGCAAACTGGCGTAGAGGTTGCTTCACCGGCTTAGCGTCCTTCCGGACATTCAGAGAGTCCTCAGCCAACTCCCTCGGCACACCCACCAAGTCATCAGTGGACCAGGCAAAGATGTTCCGATTCTCACGGAGGAAGTTGACGAGCGCACTTTCCTATGCTTCACTCAGGCTGGCACCGATGCGAATGGTGCGCTCTGGGTAAGCCGGATGCAGCACGATGTCCTTTGTCTCCTTTGGTGGCTTGAAAGCCGGTGCGCCAAGTTGACCGCTCATTGCCGCTAAGTTTAGCTGAGATGATTGAGACAGCGCAACTACGGTTTGAATTCTCCTTTTTCCTTCCTCTATCACCAGTGATTCGGCCAGATTTGATCTGGCAAAGGCAGTTTCCAGCGAGACCTTATAGTTTCCCACCACCGTTAAGGGACCGTTAGGTGCCGGCATCTTCATCTTTAGGTAAGCCGTATGAGTTGAGGCCATGAACCTAGCTAATGTCAGCCTCCCCAGCAGTGCATGGTAAGGGCTGTCGAGATCAACCACTTCGAACAGAATGTTTTCAACACGGCAATTGTCACGGCCGCCAAACAGCACATCAACCCAGACTTTGCCCATCGGGGAGCAGGACAATCCCGGAACTATTTCGTGGAAAGTCGTGTGAGTTGGCTCCAGCATGTTTGGAGTTATGCCGAGGGTATGCATGGTGTGCCGGTACATGATGTTTATGCTGCTGCCATTGTCCACCAGCACTTTGCTGAACCGGACGCGCGACGATGGCCCTTGCATGATCGGATCCACCACTAGAGCATATTCGCCTGGATTTGGCATCACTTTTGGATGATCCTTAAACGACCACGTGATTTCTTGTTCATACCACAACATGTACTTTGGTACTGCCGGTATCACCGCGTTCACTTCCATGGAATGGTGATGCACACTTTGCCGATCTCTTGGTTCGGTCACGAAGACCACACAACACACATCCGGATCATGGTAAACATTCCGGCCTTGCGGCGTGGGGGGTGGGGGACGATTGTTATCCTGCACCACCTATGAACTCCTTGTTGCTGCTGTGGCTGGTTCTGCTGCGCGAAAACCGGTTGCGCATTTGCCCCGGTTAACGGTGGCGGTGGTGGCAATGCATCAAAGCCTTGGTCTCGGGCATCTTTCGTCATGCCTCTTTCGATTAATCTTTTGGTCCAGGAGCAATCCTTTGTCAAGTGGTTTGCCGGTTTTGTAGGGTTCGGCGTGTGCCAGCGGCATGGCTGATCCATAGCGGATTCCATGGTGTATTTGGGATGATCTTGCCACAGTTTTTTCTCGACCCATTGTTTCTTTTGGCCAGCCCACGGCTGCGTTCCGGTTTTTTGCCTTTGGCTTCCACCAGCCCCAGAGTTATCTTGCACTTCGGCCACTTGTTGCATTCCGTATCTTCTATCCGGAAAATGTTCCCTTATTTTGTTATGGTGGTTGTTCCGGTATTGATCTTGGCACGGCGGGATTCTTGGCAGTGGATCGCTCGCGATTGCCGGTTGCATTGGATCTCCCAACGCGTAGCTATTGGCCACCCGGATCATTTCGGCCAAAGTGGTTGGCATGTTTCTCTGTAACTTTTGCCACAATGGTGAGCCTCTCTGACACCCATTACAACACCAAGCAATTGCTTGTGCTTCTATCACGCCCTCGCAAGAATTTCTTGTTGAGTTCCACTGGGTCAGATAATCCATGTCTGTTTCATTCTCGCGATACTGGCACATGGCGAGCTTCTGTGTTCTGTTTGGCCTCTGGTATGTACTGCTAAAGTTGCTCACGAACGCTTCTTCAAAATCGAGCCAGCCATTTATGCTTCCCTTTGGCAGATTGTTTAGCCAAATGCGCGCCTGTCCTACCAGCACTGACGGTATGTATCTTACCACCCAGCGCTGGTTTCCTCCGCCAGCGGCGGTTCCTCCACCTCCAGCGACATACACCGCTGTAACATAGTCCGCTAGCCAATCTTCCGGTTTGGTGGTGCCATCGTATGTTCTTGTGTCACGGGGCAACTGGAAGTTACGCACCGGTGGCTCCTCCCTCATGATCCGCGGGCCAAAACACTGCGGACCCGGCGGACCCTCGGACTCGATCATTTCGGACGAATATACTCTGTCCAGCTTGTGTCGTGCATCTCTGTCCGGCAAGCATCTTTCTCCAACACGTTCTCCCAAAGGATTCCGGTAGTTTCCGGCTCGTTCCCATCCGGAATCGGCTTCATCATACCGGTTTGGCGCTGCTGCGGCACCCCTTTGGTACCTCTGCGGTGGTGCCTCTTGTGCCGCGTATCCAGTTCTTGCTGGGCGATAATTTTGCCCGGATTCACCGTTTCCGGCATAAGCATTTCCTGCATAACCATTTCCGGCATGGCCTGCCCCTTGGCTCTTTCTACCGGCCTCATGTTGCCCGACTTTTTTCTTTTCGGCCAAAACCGGATCATACACAGTCATTTGATGTGCATTCGCATCTTCTTCTCTTTTTCTGTCGGGATGGGGGGACGAGGCCTGCCCATGCGACTTGCTTCCGTCATGTTTTGCCGAACAGATAGATTGTGATGCCGCGACTGCTTTGTTGTTCCGGGCCATCTCAGAATTTTGCGCCTCAATTGTATCAAGTAACTCTTTTACTCTAGCTTGCTGTATAACTAGAGCTTCACTTGACAACGACTCACATGCTTCTGCTGCAGCCCTAGCAGCTTTCAAACTTTTATCCGGACTGTTGTACTTAGGTTTTTCTACCAGACCCAAAGATACCGACACGCTCTTATCAGAAAGAACTTCCCGGCGCAGATCCTAGTCTAAGTTACAACCTCTAAGCCAGTTTCCCGCTGCTCTAGCTAGGTTCGCGCTAACGGAAGCAAAGCCATTCGCAGCGTTATACTCACGGAGGGTTAGGTTGAGCTCCTGCTGGGCCCGGATGACATCCGCTGCGCCGGTGCACTTCCAGCTCAACTTGCGTGGCTGCGACATCGGCGTTGTGCGCGATGGGCGTGGCCAACACGCTCATGGCCTCTTGGAGCGGGGTTGCCGCTGGTGGCGCGGTAGAGGTACCGGCGATGACCTTGTCACGCTCGGTCGGTGGCTTGGCCGTGCGCCCGGACTTGGTTTGCCTAGCGCCCTCCTCTGCGGTTCCTTTGCCAGCGCCTCCTGCGCCAACCATCATCACCTCGACGATGCTGGCGGCGCGGTCAGAGCGCGGCCCGCGAGCAGCTGAAGATCTTGGTGGATCCGGCGCCACCAGCACCAGCGATGGGTACCGGGGTTCCGGTACGGTGCCGAGGTAGACGCGGTAGGAGCCGAACTCGATGATGCATCCTTTCTTGGGGAAGCGGCCGCCATTGGCGAAGCACCCCGCATTTTCGTTGATGAAATCCAGCAAGTCGAGGCGCTGGATGAGGCCGGACACCACGCGCTCGACGGAGACGGTGAGGAGGCCCGTCCGGATATGAACTCGAGCAAGCGCAACTGCTGGCCCCACGGTGGGCGCCCACTGTCGTCGTGGTGGAACGGTAGATGCCATGGGATGGCTTAAGTCGAGGCCGAATGTACGCTTGAGGATCCGGGTGTGGGTAAGGTTAAAGAGAAAATAGAGAGATGAACTCCGGATTGTATTGATGAACTTGGCCGATGGCCAGAGGTTGAAGACGTACGGATTACAAGGTGGAAACCTCTACCCAAGTGTCGATCGTCTATCTCGTGAACCGTCTATCCTCCTATGTCCCGCGCAGGCGTGTGCCTCCTCTCCTTATACAGGGGAGAGGTGGCTTACAAGGGAACAAACCCTAATGTCATCTTTGATGACCTAAGCTACTTTATAAAGCTTCTTTGGCCCCAGTGACGCTGCTTCTGTCTTTAATCAGAGGCTGATGACATCGTCCAGTATCTTTTACGTCAGCCGCTCCTTTGGCGTCAGGCCATCGATTAAAGCTGATGTGCTTCGCTCATCCTGTCCTTTGGTCCTTGGAGGAATCTTTGACTGGAATGCCGAACATCTACAGTTGATCCTATGCCAGTTTTTCGGTATCTTTACCCTTGAGCTCCGACATCTTTGCCTTCATATCTCAATCTCTTACGTTTCCCGTACTCCGTCATACCCCTCCTGGTATACCGGATTGTTCCTTCTTAGCGTTGTTAAACTTAACTCTTAGAATCCGGATCAATCTTTAATCCGGTAAACAAATGACACATTATGGCATATTTGCCATAGTCTTGGCCTACCGGGGGCCATCCCCCCGACACTCGGTGTCTGCTTTTTGGGCCTCGATGTTGACGTCCATCCTTTGGACCTCAATGACCTCTTTGGTGAGGTTGAGGTAGATGGCTGCTGCGGCCTCTTTTTCCAGACGTTTCTTCTCGTCCCTTTTCGCCATGGCGGCTTGATTCTCGGCCATCAACTTCTCCAAGCTCTGGGTGAATGCAATGGCCGCTGCCTCCCGGTCTAGATCGGCCTTGGTGGCCTTATGGCCTCGGGGACGAGGTGGAAGGGCATCACGACCATGATCATCGTCTTTTCCGTGGACGTTAACCGCTGTCCCATTCTTCACAGCTTCTGTAGGGTTCGTAGCATAGAAAACAAAAAAATCTACCGCAAGAACAAACAAAACCAAGATACAATATAGGAAAAAACCGTCAAGATCTAATCTACTGGATATAAGCAACGCAACGAGAAAGATCGGATCCACATACCCTTGTAGACCACTAAGCGGAAACGAGATGTCAGGGGGGGATAAACCCCGGTAGGCTAACCTGGGCTATACTTAGCCGGCATAATAGGTTTATATTGGATAATTAAGGTTATGCCGGAGTACGGTGATACGTCCAAAACGTATCTACTTTCCCGAACACTTTTGCTATTGTTTTGCCTCTAATTTGTGTATTTTGGATGCAACTAACACGGACTAACGCTGTTTTCAGCAGAACTGCTCTGGTGTCTCGTTTTTGTGCAGAAATCCAACTTTCGGGAAAATCCTCGGAATTTATGCAGAAGGCCCTATTTTCTCAGGAAACTAACGGAGCCAGAAGGAGAAGTCAGGTGGAGGCCCGAGGGCCCCACACCATAGGGCGGCGCGGCCCAGGGGGGGCCCGCGCGGCCCTGTGGTGTGGCCCCCTCGGCCGGCCTCCGACGCCCTCCTTCGGACTACTTATCGGCCTCGACCTAAAAACACACGGAGAGAAGTCGAAGTCGCCAGAAACCCTCCAGAACGCCGCCACATCGCGAAACTCCGTCGCGGGAGCCAGAAGTCTCCGTTCTGGCACTCCGCCGGGACGGGGAATTGGAGGAGATCATCGCCGCCATCACCGCCAATGCCTCTACATCAACCAGCCATGTTTCCCCCATCCATGTGTGAGTAATTCCCCCGCTGTAGGCTGAAGGGGATGGTAGGGATTGGATGAGATTGGTCATGTAATAGCATAAGATTGTTAGGGCATAGTGCCTAGTGTCCGTAATTGGTACTTTGATGATATTGTTGCAACTTGTTATGCTTAATGCTTGTCACTAGGGCCCGAGTGCCATGATCTCAGATCTGAACATGTTATTGTTTCATCAAGATATTCATTGTTTATGGTCTTACCTATAAGTTGTATACACATGTCGCTGTCCGGAACCAATGGCCCCGAAGTGACAAGAATTGGGACAACCGGAGGGGATGGTAGTGATGTGAGGATCACATGTGTTCACGGAGTGTTAATGCTTTGCTCCGGTACTCTATTAAAAGGAGTACCTTAATATCCAGTAGTTTCCCTTGAGGCCCGGCTGCCACCGGCTGGTAGGACAAAAGATGTTGTGCAAGTTTCTCATTGCGAGCACGCACGACTATATATGGAACACATGCCTATTGATTGCTTTGAACTTGGACACCGTTTTATTATTATCTGCAAATGCCCTGCTATGATTGTTACATGAGTTTCTCTCATCCATGCAACGCCCGTTCATCCGTCCCCGTGCCTACAGTATTTTAATCCTGCTGTTTACTAAAATCACTACTGCTGTCTTTGTTACTCTGCTGCTGTTATTTCACTACTGCTACTGCTATAAAACTGTTACTACTGATAAACTCTTGCGAAAAAGTCTGTTTCCAGGTGCAGCTGAATTGACAACTCCGCTGTTAAGGCTTCCAAGTGTTCTTTGTCTCCCCTTGTGTCGAATCAATAAATTCCTCGAAGACTGTTGCGATCCCCTATACTTGTGGGTCATCAAGACTATTTTCTGGCGCCGTTGCCGGGGAGCATAGCTTTATTTGGAAGTTCACTTGGATTAATATTGTTCGCTGCAAATTCTCCATCATGGGTAAACCTCGCGATACTAAGATCGCCATATTACCATCCACTACAAGAAAAGGTACAATTCTGAATACCTCTGCTGCTCTTGATTCACCATCTGTGATTGATAAACTTGTTTCACCGCCACATGCTTCGCATGCGGGTACTTCTGCTGAATCTGAAAACTCTCATAATATTGATAATATTTCTGCTGTGCTTGATGATAGTGGTTCATTGGGATCCTTTCTAGATGCTACAATTGCTAGGTCTAGACAAATTGAAAATACTGAAACTCCTAATGCTACTACACCTGTTAGTTCACCTGAACTTGATTATTTTAGTGATGATCCTGATGAAGATTATGTGGAGCTTAATGATGATTTTATTGAAAAATGCAATGCTACTACTGATGCAAGAAAAATTAAAAAGTTGCTTGCAGAACATGCTGTTAGATATAAACTGTCTCCTGATCCTAAATTTGCCACATCTCCTATAAACATTAGGGATAAAGATTATGATTTTTCTCTTGATCTATCTCATATAGCTATTGTTGAGAAAACACCCTTTTGTGGTACTGAAAAAGAAAGTGCTGTTGAACACATGACTGAGTTATCTACTCTAAGTAGCTTGTTTTCTGATGATGTCAAGATGCGTACTTACTTTGTTGCTAAAATCTTTCCATTCTCATTGAAGGATGACGCTAAAACTTGGTATAATAATTTGCCACCTAATTCTATTAAAAGTCCAAAAGAATTGCTTGATGTTTTCTTCCGCAAATACTTTCCTGCTAGTGCTCAACATATTGCTTTGCAGAGAATTTATAACTTTGATCAGGGAGATGAAGAGAAATTGCCTAAGGCTTGGGCGAGATTCTGCTCTCTTATTAGAGCTCGGCCTGAGCATGATTTGGAAAAGCATGATTTACTTGATATATTCTATAGTGGACTAACCATTGAGTCTAGGGCATACCTGGATAGTTGTGCTGGTTGTGTTTTCAGGAAAAGAACTCCAGACGACGCTGAAGAATTATTGGCTAAAATAAGCCGGAATCATGATGATTGGACTACGCCTGAACCAACTCCAACTCCAATATTGAAGAAGAGGGGTTTAATTAAATTGAATGATGAAGATATGAGGGAAGCCAAGAAGTCTCTCAAGGAGAAAGGTATTAAATCTGAAGATGTGAAGAATCTACCTCCTATAGAAGATATATGTGAGATAATTCCCCCTTCATCCATGATTGAGGTAAACTCCCTTCAACGCTTTACTAGGGAAGATATTCCGTATTCGAAACCTCCTGCACAATGCTTAGATGAGTTTGATAATTATATTGTTAAGCAAGAAAATTTTAATATGAGAGTAGAGAATCATTTAATGGAAAATTCTCGAGCTATTAGTGAATTGCATGATATTGTGGAGAGAACCTCCAATGATGTTAAGATGCTTGTTAAACATTTTCATATGATTCAAACTCAAATTGATCAACTCACTAAAGTGCAAAATGACTTGTTAGGAAATAATTCTAAAGAGAAACATGCTTATGAAGTAACAACTAGAGGTGGTGTCTCTACCCAGGATCCTCTATATCCTGAAGGGCATCCCAAAAGAATTGAACAAGATTCTCAACGCATTGAACCTAGTACTCATTCTAGGAAGAAAAAGAAGAAGAAACATAAAAATGTTGTAGAATCCTCTGAACCTGTTAATGATCCTAATAGTATTTCTATTTCTGATGCTGAAACTGAAAGTGGTAATGAACATGATAATGATAAAGATAATGATAAGAATGATACTCCTGATAAAGAAGAGGTTGAAGAAGAACCTGAGAAGCATGCTAAAAATAAAAAGTACACTAAAGAAGACTTTATTGCTGAGAAACATGGTAATGAAAGGGAACCTTGGGTGCAAAAGCAAATGCCTTTTCCTGCTAAGAAACTAAAATCAAAGGAAGAAGAACACTATAATAAATTCTGTGATTGGATGAAACCTTTATTCTTGCAAATCCCTTTGACTGATGCTATTAAATTGCCACCTTATTCAAAGTATATGAAAGATATTGTTACTAACAAAAGGAAAATCCCCAATGAGGAAATTTCCACTATGCTTGCTAATTACTCTTTCAATGGCAAAATTCCAAAGAAGTTGGGCGACCCAGGTATACCTACTATTCCTTGTTCTATTAAGAATAATTATGTTAAAACTGCTCTATGTGACTTGGGAGCCGGTGTTAGTGTTATGCCTTTTTCTCTTTATAAGAGACTTTACTTAGATAAGTTGATACCTACTGATATATCTTTGCAAATGGCTGATAAATCTACTGCTATTCCTGTTGGTATATGTGAGAATGTTCCTGTTCAAGTTACTACTAACTGCTTGATATTAACTGATTTTGTTGTGTTGGAAATGCCTGAAGATGATAATATGTCTATTATTCTTGGGAGACCTTTTCTTAACACCGCAGGGGCTGTTATTGATTGCAATAAAGGAAAAGTTAGTTTCAATGTTGATGATAGGGAGCATACCGTTTATTTCCCCAAGAGGATTGAGAAAGCATGTGGAGTTAATACTATTTCTAATGTGAGAACTATCAAAGTGGGAACTATTGATTGTCCTATATATGAGCCTAAAGAAGAATATCAAACTCTCGTGATTGGATCCATATCAATACAATTCAAGGTAACATGATTGATTTGAGGTTTATTTCTTCTTATGTTATGTAAAATTTATTTGGTGGCAAGACTTGATCAACCTTGTTAACAAATACCTTTTACATGCATAGAGGAGGTAAACAACATCTCTTTCTTCCTCCACTTGCTCTAGTTGCTGTAGCACTTTTAATTTGCAAAAGTTCCTTAGTTATTTGAAGATTTCAAAAATTTTCCTGGCCAGTAATAATAAACTTAATACCCAGAAATGTGCATTTTTCAAAGTTTTCAAAAATTCACAAAAATTATACCGTTGGTCCTATTTTTCGACGAGGCACCTGGGAGCACCAGAGGATGACCTGTGGGGCACCAGAGGGCGCCAAACCACAGGCCGGCGCGGCCAAGGAGGTGGCCGCGCCACCATGTGGTGTGGGCCCCCCTTTGCCCCACTTTGTCATCTCTTTCTCCCAGAACAGTCTCTCTCCCGAAAAAACTCGTACCAAGTTCCTCTCACTCGCGTTTTTGCTCCAGAGCTCCAGATTTCTCGATCTCTTTGCTCAGCCCAGATTTCTGTCTGAAATTTGGCACATTTGCTCTTCGGTATGTGACTCCTCCACCCATCCAAGTAGAATTTTGTTTGGTTGAGTATATCTTGAATATTTTGCTGTTGTAGGTAACATGTTTAGTGAGCTTGCATGCTTGTTCTAAGTGGTAGAAACTAGTTTTGATGCATGATTAGTACTCTGGCAAGTTCCTATGGTAGTTTCCCTCAATTATATGTCACCAAATCAAATTTTTATATTGATTGTTGAAATTTCAGAAAATGGAGTGGAATAGATATCACTTGAACCAGCAAGAATTGGAAGTCCAACAAGTTATGATAGTCAATCGTGAAGAGGGAGTATACCCCTCTTACTACCCGTGCGCGGATTTCATGAGAAGCGCGGGGATATTTGAAGATGTTCAAACTCTAATTTCTCGTGCAGGGCTGAGTGACTTTGTTGAAGGAGAGCCAAGACAATATGTAAAATTAACTATGTCTTTTGTGCAGGACTTCAAGTTCAATTGGTCACGATCTAACCCCACGGTCCAGTATAAAATTTACAATAAAGCTGTCAACTTGCCATTTAGTGCTTTTTGTGCAGCAATTAGAATACCGCAATGGGGGTCATGCGAGAAGATAAGGGGATCGCCGCAAGAACTCTCGGATCTCTACAAGATGATTTGCTATGGAAGGAGTTTCTCAGGTGATAGTGGTAAAATCACTAGTATTCAGCTCCCGGCTATCCGCTACTTTGCCTATTTTATTACCAAATGCGTTCTTGCTAAAAGGATTGGTGGTAAACTTTCTATCCCGGATTTGGCTTTTCTAGCTGCGGCACTGCAAAATAGTAGGACTTATAATTTGGGGGCATTGATAGCCTATAGACTTGCTACTAACCGTGAGAAAGGTGGAATTTGTGGAGGTCTCATCACCTCTCGTTTACTATCTTTTCATAATGTAGAACCTCATCATTTTGATATTCCATTCCCCATAGAAAAACTTGACCTAGCCTCTAAGATTAAACATGAATTTGTTTCTGATTCCTCCAACTTGGGTAACCTGTATTACAAGATGATATTTTATAAGAAAGTCTGGAGAATAACTAAGAAAACTGAGAAATTAGTAAGATTGCCTGCGCCTGTTCTGTCTAACCTTGATTCCAGGGGAGATTGGTCGGTCACAGAAGGTGCAATGGATGCACACATAGAGAGAGGAGGCCATCATGCAAGAGACGACATAGAGGTCGAGGAGCACCTCGACTCATCATCCAATGCAGCAAGTTCCTCGCATCAACATGGTGGATATGCGGAGCCTCCACGCTTTTCTTCTGCACAGGAACTTTACTATGGCTACTCCATGGACTACCCACCGGCGAGGAACAACGACCCTCGTTGGGGTTGAACTCCACTTAGGCCAAAAGCCTAAGCTTGGGGGGAGGTATACCGGCATCACTCATTCTTTGCATATTATGGTTGCTGGATACTTGTGCATACTTGTTTTGTTCGTTTGAGTGGTTTTCTAATGAGAGGAAGATAATATTTGGGGAAGTGCTGCCTGAAAACAGATTCTGGAACGTTACCGTAAAAATTCTCAAAAATAGCCAGGGCGTCATTTTGAGCTGCCAATTTTTGTGCAGGTTCCCCAGGGTGTTATCTAACTTTCATTAGTTGAACACTTTTCGATCTGAGCAACGTAAGATTTTTGTAAAAATCTATTTCTGTACTGCTGTAAGGTTTTGGCAGATTTCTGCCATCTCGTTTTTCTGTGTTTCTTTTAGTTTGCTATTTCTTGTTTTCGCTTTGTTTCTTTCCCAAAACACAAAAAGACCAAAAATATTTCTGTTGTTTCTCTTCATCATTTGTTTGCTTTGGTTTCTTGCATTTGTTCCACTTTATTTGCTATTGCTAGTTTGCTATAAGAAAACCCAAAAAGATTTTACTTTGTTTGTTTGTTTCCTCTTGTTCTTGTTCTTAAATTCGAAAACACCAAAAATATTTGCTGTTCTTCTTTGGTTTGTAAAGTTCTTTATGAGTTCAATGGTCTTCGGTGGCTGGAGCGTGGTTTTCATTTCATATTATCCAAGCTGCACAAGTGAAAAGGCAATAATGACGATATACGACAATCTGATTGTGGTGAGAGGCTGGTATGAACTCTATTTGTTTTCATTCTTGTACATATACTCATCCATGTGAGCATGCTTAGTTGGTTCATGTGAGGTATATGTTATTTGAGAAAGTCTAGTAGTTCATGATCTCTCATGTTTAGCTCCAATTTATTAATATGAGTAGCATGTCATGGATGTTTGCTTGCATTGTTTTATTCATAAGTAAGTATGGCATTGTGGTATCCTCCTCTGAATAATTCATTTATATTGACTTGGCACATGCTCACGCATGCATATGACTGAACAAAAAGTCAATTAAGCCTCGATGATCTATATTGCTTCAGAGTTCTTGTATCACATTTATGCCTCCGTTAATTTATTTTGCCGCAAGCATGATTATGACAGTTACTGCTCTCTTGATTTGTCGCTCCCTAGTCTATTGCTAGCCTTCACTTGTACTGAGCGGGAACGCTGCTCGTACTTCCAAACACATGAAAACCAAGTTGTTCCAAAAGTGTCCACTATAAATACCTATGCATGGCATTTCAAACCATTCCAAGTAAATTCTCATGCGCTACCTTTAAAACCTTCAAAATGTTTCTCAATTTGTGTTTATGTTTCATAGCTCATGAGGAAGTATGTGGTGTTTAGCTTTCAACCTTGTTATTTACTTTTGACGGACTCTCATATGGACTAGTGGCACATCCGCTTATCCAATAATTTTGCAAAAAGAGCTGGCAATGGGATTCCCAGTCCCGAATTAATTAACTTAAATAGACACTCCTCCATGGTTTGTGATTGTTGGACGGCACCCGAAGGATTCGGTTAGCCATGGCTTGTGTAAGCAAAGGTTGGGGGGAGTGTCATCATCATAATACAACTAAAATAAAAAGGCACTCCTTCATGGTATGAGATTGTTGGCAGGCACCCGAGGATTCGGTTAGCCATGGTTTGTGCAAGAAAGGTTGGAAGGAGTGCCAAATAAATATGCAATAATTCATGGGAGCCGCTCTTGAAAGTCCGGTTGGCGAGGTAGTTAGTGTACCCATTACCATTCGTTGACAACAACAAACACCTCTCAAAATAATTTTACTCCTGTCTTTATAAAAATGAAAAGCTCTAGCGCATGTTAATCCCTGCTTCCCTCTGCGAAGGGTCAATCTTTTACTTTTATGTTGTGTCTCCATTATTTCTTTGAGCACTATCTTGAGAGCACAACTATCATTCTTAGTATAATATGCTTGTCTCAAAATATGATTGATTGTGGTATAACTTTGATGCATTTATCTTTGACAATCACTACTTCTAGTCTTTCTATGAACTCCAGAGGTGCCCGGGCATTTATGTTTTGCCAATCAAATACAGGCAAGCGAGATACCACTTTATCATACTCTCTTATGAACATTGCAATCTTGCTTATATACATGATTCATGATGCTTCTTATTAATTGTTGGTACCTCTCCATGATTGACATGGCTGTTAGATGATCTTACTTGCATGTATCTCATTATGAACTGCTTAAGTATTAGCCATTGCATGAGAATATATACATCATATGAGCAAATGTGTTCGTGAAAGTTCTTTTATCGCTCAGTTGTTAACTGAATTGCTTGAGGACAAGCAATAAGCTAAGCTTGGGGGGAGTTGATACGTCCAAAACGTATCTACTTTCCCGAACACTTTTGCTATTGTTTTGCCTCTAATTTGTGTATTTTGGATGCAACTAACACGGACTAACGCTGTTTTCAGCAGAACTGCTCTGGTGTCTCGTTTTTGTGCAGAAATCCAACTTTCGGGAAAATCCTCGGAATTTATGCAGAAGGCCCTATTTTCTCAGGAAACTAACGGAGCCAGAAGGAGAAGTCAGGTGGAGGCCCGAGGGCCCCACACCATAGGGCGGCGCGGCCCTGTGGTGTGGCCCCCTCGGCCGGCCTCCGACGCCCTCCTTCGGACTACTTATCGGCCTCGACCTAAAAACACACGGAGAGAAGTCGAAGTCGCCAGAAACCCTCCAGAATGCCGCCACATCGCGAAACTCCGTCGCGGGAGCCAGAAGTCTCCGTTCTGGCACTCCGCCGGGACGGGGAATTGGAGGAGATCATCGCCGCCATCACCGCCAACGCCTCTACATCAACCAGCCATGTTTCCCCCATCCATGTGTGAGTAATTCCCCCGCTGTAGGCCGAAGGGGATGGTAGGGATTGGATGAGATTGGTCATGTAATAGCATAAGATTGTTAGGGCATAGTGCCTAGTGTCCGTAATTGGTACTTTGATGATATTGTTGCAACTTGTTATGCTTAATGCTTGTCACTAGGGCCCGAGTGCCATGATCTCAGATCTGAACATGTTATTGTTTCATCAAGATATTCATTGTTTATGGTCTTACCTATAAGTTGTATACACATGTCGCTGTCCGGAACCAATGGCCCCGAAGTGACAAGAATTGGGACAACCGGAGGGGATGGTAGTGATGTGAGGATCACATGTGTTCACGGAGTGTTAATGCTTTGCTCCGGTACTCTATTAAAAGGAGTACCTTAATATCCAGTAGTTTCCCTTGAGGCCCGGCTGCCACCGGCTGGTAGGACAAAAGATGTTGTGCAAGTTTCTCATTGCGAGCACGCACGACTATATATGGAACACATGCCTATTGATTGCTTTGAACTTGGACACCGTTTTATTATTATCTGCAAATGCCCTGCTATGATTGTTACATGAGTTTCTCTCATCCATGCAACGCCCGTTCATCCGTCCCCGTGCCTACAGTATTTTAATCCTGCTGTTTACTAAAATCACTACTGCTGTCTTTGTTACTCTGCTGCTGTTATTTCACTACTGCTACTGCTATAAAACTGTTACTACTGATAAACTCTTGCGAAAAAGTCTGTTTCCAGGTGCAGCTGAATTGACAACTCCGCTGTTAAGGCTTCCAAGTGTTCTTTGTCTCCCCTTGTGTCGAATCAATAAATTGGGTTTTACTTCCCTCGAAGACTGTTGCGATCCCCTATACTTGTGGGTCATCATACGGCATAATGGTCTCAGGGATATCAAGTAACCCAGAGTTCATCCATCTGGAATAATAATGAGAGATAGAAGTTTCCGGCATAAGGGAACCTGGAAGGAAATCCGGAATAATAATTCGGGTTACGGGTAAGCCTAAGCCGGGATGCCAAGGGTATGCCGGTACGGTGATCCGACATAGGACCAATGGTCTACTGCAGGTCAAAGATCTGGTCGTCTGGTACGAGACTAAGATGATGTATGCGGGATCATCTTTATATGAAGCTATGAAGCCAAAGCAAGCAACTGCCGATTAAACATCCGTAGGACGACCAAGAGGTGTCACCAGACAAGGGCCGCAAAGGGGAACGTCACAGCCTGAGCCAAAGAAGCTTTATAAAGTAGGCTTAGGTAGACATAGATTCCCTTAGGGTTCCTTCCCTTGTAAGCCACCTCTCCCTATATAAGGAGAGGGGCATTCCCCTTGTGCAGAGAGAGCTCGATTGGTGTTTTATACTGTACACTCTATCTTCCACCTCCTGTTCTTCTACCTCTAGCCATTGGCTAAGTGAACCTTGTAGCTCTTTGTTGAGATCTTATACAAATAGTATGCAGGAGTAGGGGTGTTACCTCCTCACGAGAGCCCTGAACCTGGGTAAATCGCCTTTGTCGTGTGCTTGTTCCTGAGAGTCTCATCTCCATCCTCCCCTCCTCCGGTCCCCTCGGTACACATCGGCCCCAAGTTGGCGCCCACCATGGGGCCGACAGTTGTGCCGGCAGGGGTTCGTATCCGGACGGGGTTCATCACCGCCTCCGGCGAGCGTGTGGTGTATGGCCTCATCCAGAGGCTCGGCTCGCTCGACTTCGTCAGCGACAATGCTGGCAGCTTCGCCAACGGCACCAAGTTCCCCAGGAACTGCGGCGTCATGCTCTTCGGCTCAGACCATGTATACCTCAGCACTGTGCCGTAGCCCCGATACTCATCCGTGGTGCTGGTGGCGCCGGATCCACCAAGGCCTGCAGCTGCTCCCCGGTTGCGTACCGATTGCACCGCTGGCAGTGTCGAGGTGATGATGGTCAGCATAGTGGATGCCGATAAAGGAGCAGCCGGCAAGAACAATGCCCCCACCAAGTCCGCGCGCCCGGCAAGACCCACGCTCGAGCGGGACAAGAACATCGTCGAGACCTCCAACGTGCCGCTGTTGGCAACTCCGCTTCAAGCCGCCATGAACGTGCTATCAACACCCATCGTGCCCAATGCCGATGCGGCGGCAACTCAAGCCGAACTGGAGGCGCAGCGCCAGACACTTCTTCACGGAGAAGCTGACATTGCCCGCACTCAGCAGGAGCTCAACATAACCCTACGTGAGTACAATGCAGCACATGGCTTTGCTTTTGTTAGCGCATATCCTGCTAGAGTAGCTGCTACCCGGCTTAGAGGTCATAACCTAGATAAGGACTTGCGTCGGGAAGTTCATTCCGGTAAATCTATGTCGGTGTCACTTTCACCGGAAGAGAAGCCAAAATACATTACTCCCGATAAAAATCTTAGGGCAGCTAGAGCTGCAGTACAGGCATGTGAATCTCTGTCGGGTGATGCTCTGGCAAAACATCATGCCCGGGTTAAAGAATTACTTGATATGGCTACAAAGCAAAATGTAGAGGTTGCCCGGAGAAAGGAAGGCGCCACCGCATCTCAAGTCGTTCATTCGGCTAGAAATGTCGGAGAAAAGTCGCATGGGTAGGCCTCGTCCCCCCATCCCGATAGAAGAAGTGAAAAAGGTGTAAACACCCGGCAGATGACGGTGTATGATCCAGTTCTAGCCGGGAAAAAAGGCGGGCTGAACAACGCCTGCAGAAGAAGCCAAGGGGCAGGCCACGGCTATGCCGGAAATGGCTATGCCGGAGACGCTTATGCCGGAAACGGCAAAACTGGGCAAAATTATCGCCCGACAAAAGCGGCAAATGTCGATGCAGATATGCCGCCGCCGAGATACCCAAGAGCCGGTGGTGTGGCACCAAGCCGGTATGATGAGGAAGATTCTTGGTTGGAGAGAGATGGTTATCACAGAAACCCTCTGGGAGACCATGTGGGAGAAAGATGCCTGCCAGATCAGGATGCGCGGCATAGGTTGGACAGAGTATACTTGTTTGAGATGATCGAAGCTTAAGGTCCTCTGGGTCCGCCGTGTTTCGGCCCCCGGATCATGAGGGAGGAGCCTCCAGTGCGTAACTTTCAGTTGCCCCGGGATACCAAGACCTATGACAGCAGCACTAAGCCGGAAGATTGGCTCGTTGATTACATCACAACAGTATATGTCGCTGGAGGAGGTGGCACATTCGCTGGAGGAGGAAACCGGCGTTGGGCGGTATGGTTCATACCGTCGGTACTGGTGGGACCGACATGCATCTGGCTGAACAATTTGCCAAAAGGAAGCATAAATGGTTGGCTTGACTTTGAAGAAGCATTTGTCAGTAACTTCAGCAGCACCTACAGAAGGCCAAACCGTCCGCAACAGCTCGCCATGTGCCAACAGCGCGAGAACGAAACCGACCGGGAATATCTAAACCGGTGGAGTTCAACAAGAAACTCCTGTGAAGGTGTGATAGAAGCACAAGCCATCAGTTGGTTCTGCAATGGATACCGGAGAGGCTCGCCACTGTGTCAGAGGCTACAGAGAAACATGCCAACTACTTTCGCTGAGGTGATCAAGGTGGCAGACAGTTATGCACTAGGAGATCCGATCCAGCCGGCAATCGTGGCTGATCCACTTCCAAGATACTCGTCGTGCCAAGACTACTAGAACAACAACAACTACAACAAAAGAAGGGAAGATTTTCCGGATAGAAAGTACGGGATGCAGCAAGTGGCGGCGGTATAGGATAACTCGGAAGCCGGTGGAAGCCAAAGGCAAAAGACCGGAGGTCAGCCGTGGGGCAGCCAGAAGAAGCAATGGGGAGAGAAGAAACCTTGGCATGATCAGCCCAAGTACACCATGGAATCGGCAATGGATCAACCATGCCGGTGGCATACACCTAACCCAGGCAAGCCGGAAAATCACACAACAAGGGACTGTTCCTGGACCCGGAGATTGATGAAAGAAGGCTCAGATGCGCTGCCACCGCCACCTCCGCTTCGTGGAGCAAATGCGCAACTGGCTCAAGCTCAGCCAAACCGGCCGTAGAAGCAGGAAGGAGTTCATCAAGTGGATGAAGGGAACAACAACAATGCCGCGCCTCAAGCACCTCAAGGCCGGAATCTGTACCATGATCCGGACATGTGCTGCGTCATCTTCATCACTGAGCCGATGGATTGGCAAAGTGTGCATCGGCGCTCCATGGAAGTGAATGCTGTCTGCAGTGCCCAGGTACATGCAGTGGTCGAAACAAGAGATCACTTGGTCCCTGAAAGATCATCCGAACGTGATGCCTAACCCGGGTGGATACGCTCTGGTGGTGGACCCTATAATGCATGGGCCATCAACGCGCGCCCGGTTCTGCAAAGTGCTGGTGGACAACGACATCAGCATCAACATCATGTACCAGCATACCATGCACACGCTCAGCATAACTGAAAACATGTTGGAGCCAAGTCGAACGACATTCCACAGCATAGTTCTGGGATTGTTCTGCTCCCCAATGGGAAAAGTCCGGGTTGATGTACTATTTGGTGGCCGAGATAACTGCCGGGTGGAGAACATTCTGTTCGAAGTTGTTGACCTGGACAGCCCTTACCATGCCCTGCTAGGAAGGACGGCATTAGAAAAGTTCATGTCCTCTACCCATACGGCTTACCTGAAGATGATGATACCAGCACCCCATGGACCAATAACTGTGGTGGGCAACTACAAGGTCTCGCTAGACACTGCTTTAGCCGGATCTAACTTGGCCGAATCGCCGGTCATAGCAGAAGAGAAGAGGAGGATCCAGACTGCCATCACGCTGGCACAATCATCCCAGCTGAACATAGCGGCACTGAGCACCCCGCTCGGCGGAACGACATTCAAGCAATCAAAGGAGACAAAGGAAATTGTGCTAGACCCGGCATACCCAGAGCGCACCGTTCGCATCGGTGCCGGATTGAGTGAGGCATAGGAAAGCGCTCTCGTCAACTTCCTCCGTGAGAATCGGAACATCTTCGCCTGTTCTACTGATGACTTGGTGGGTGTGCCGAGGGAGTTGGCTGAGCACTCTTTAAATGTCTGGAAAGACGCTAAGCCGGTGAAGCAGCCCTTGTGCCGCTTTGCCGAAGATAGAAGGAAGATCATCGGTGAATAAGTCACCAAGCTGCTAGTATCCGGCTTCATTGTGGGAGTCCTGCATACCGAATGGCTGGCAAACCCCATGCAGGTTGAGAAGAAGGAGGAAGAACCGAAGGCACCGAAGGCTTGGCGCATGTGCATTGACTACACGCACCTGAAGAAGGCATGTCCCAAAGATCCGTTCCCATTAGCACGAATTGATCAAGTGATCGATTCCACTGTTGGGTGTGAACTGTTGTCGTTTCTGGATGCTTACTCTGGTTTTCACCAGATTCCCGTGAGAAAGGAAGATCAAATAAAAAATGCTTTCATTACCCCGCACGGGGCTTACTGCTATGTCACTATGCCTTTTGGTTTGAGAAATGCCGGTGCAACATATCAACGTTGTATGCAAAAATGCCTGCATAACCAAATCGGTAAAAATGTGCAAGTGTATGTCGATGATGTCGTGATAAAAACTAAGGTAAAAGACACTCTGATCGATGATCTGAGAGAAACATTTGATAACCTGAGAAGATTCCGGATGAAACTTAACCTGGCAAAATGCACCTTCGAAGTGCCAGCCGGAAAGTTACTCGATTTTTTGGTTTCAAGTTGTGGCATAGAGGCTAATCCGGTTAAAATCCGAGCCATCAAAAGGATGGAGTTACCCCAATGTCTGAACGACGTGCAAAAGTTTACCAGGTGTTTGGCTTCCTTAAGCCGATTTGTAAGCTGGTTGGGAGAAAAGGCCTTACCCTATATGCGTTGATGAAAAAGTCAGACACTTTCATCTGGACTTCAAAGCTGATATGGCATTCAAGGAATTGAAAAAGATGCTGGCCACCGCGCCAATATTGGCATCACCTTTGCCAAAGGAACCAATGATGCTTTACATAGCAACAACAAAACGGGTGGTAAGTGTCGTGGTTGTGGTAGAAAGATAAGAGGAAGGGAAAAACCGTGCAGAGGCCGGTATACTACCTGAGCGAAGTGCTCTCCCTCTCGACACAAAACTACCCGCACTACCAGAAAATGACTTATGGCGTGTTCATGGCCGCCACAAAACTCAAGCAATACTTTGAAGAACACTCGGTGATGGTGGTGTGCGAGGCTCCTATCTCGGAGATCATCGGCAACAAAGATGACAATGGTAGGATAGCAAAGTGGGCAATCCAATTTTCACCATATGTGCCGCTTTACAAAAGGAGGGATGCGATTAAGTCACAGGCACTTGCAGATTTCCTGGTGGATTGGGCCGAGATGCTGTATAAGCCGCCCAAGCTGGAAACAGAGTACTGGAGAATGCACTTTGACAGAGCAAAGCTCAAAGAAGGTCTTGGAGCCGGAGTGGTTCTCAGCTCACCAAAGGGGGACAACCTGAGATATGTGGTGCAGATACACTTCAGAGCATCAAATAATGTTGCTGAGTATGAAGCACTGGTCCACGGGCTCAAGGTGGCAAAGGAAGTCGGAGTATGCAGGATCATATGCTACGGTGATTCGGATCTGGTGGTACAACAATGTTCCGGAGATTGGGACGCGAGGGGTGCCAACATGGCATCATACCGGTTCCATGTGCAACAAATTGTCGGGTTCTTTGAAGGATGCAAGTTTCACCATGTGCCGCGGGCGTAAAACGACGCAGCTGACACTTTTTCTAAGCTGGGTTCATCCAGGCAAGAAATTCCTCCCGGAATAGCCTTATCCCACCTCAGGAAGCCGTCGATCAAACCAAGCCTAGGATCTGAATCAATCTTTGTTCCGGAATCACATGGTGTTCCGATGGATATTGACAAGGTGAACCCGGGGACTGCCTCATCTAACCCGGGGACTTCAGAGTCGAAGCCGGAAGAAGCTATGTCGATGGACTGATGGAAGTCGATGTGCCGGTTTTCGTTGTTCGAGAAGCGCCATCATGGGTAAAGCCAATCATGGAATTCCTGGTAAATGGCGGTTTACCGTCCGAGGAAGCTGAGTCAAGGAGCATCCAAAGGAGGTACAAAGCTTACACCATCATAAATGGCGATATGTACAAAATAAGTGTCACACTAGATATGCCAATAATGTTCATACATGATAGGCCATATGTGAATCAAAATTTTCTTCCAAGAACTTATCAAGATTCAAATTTGTCGGTGCTAATGGAAACTAGTGCGCACTAGACGAGCCCCTTGCGCAAGTGCTGGCCATTACATATAGTTTAAATCTCAAGAATGTTCATACATGATAGGCCATATGTGCAAAGGAATTTTTTTCCCGTGAACTTGTCAAAATTCAAGTTTATCGGTGCAAATGGAAACTAGTCCAAAAAATTACATAGAGGTCTGAAAGAACTAGACAATAACTAATAGGACCTGCAACTTTACAAAAAGGACCCCAAAACATATAGAAGAAAAGCAATCGAGTCCTTCTCGACTGCACATCAGATCTGCTCCGCATCCTTTCCAGCAACTCCGTCGCCGGGGACGCACCACTTGGGATGGTGTCGCCGGTAGTCGCCAGGACGAAGGAGAAGAAGGGCCTCAGCAACGGCATATTGGCTCAGAGAAGGGCCGCTGAAAGGCCAAGATGTTCACGGGCAAGACGGATGACGCCGTCGTATGCCCCGAGCTTGTGAACGTTAGCAGCTTGACTTCCCCATTGGCCAGATCTGAAGCACTGACCAAAGCAAGCCTCACCGTTAGCGCCATTACCTTGAAGGCACCAGATCGGGGTTTGGCCGGCAAGATCCGCCAGATCTGATCCGCCAGATTCACCATAGGCCAGATCTGAAGCCGATGATGAGATCCCCGACTGCATTGCGCCATTCTGCTCATGGGAAACACTGGATCTAAGCTTACAACAACACTAACTCCCTCGGATCCAAATTAGCTGACTCAACTTTGCTTATCTAAATATGGATGTATCCACACATATTTTTACTCTAGATACATACACGTCTAAGGAAAGTTGAATCAATTAATTTAGATCAGAGGGTGTACGATATACAGAGAGAAGTCGGCCTCATCTCCGGCCGGTGAGGCCGCCGGAGAGAAGGGGGAGAGGAGCCGGGGGAGTCGGAGAGACTCGAGAGAGAAAGAGAAGAGGAAGAAATGAGAGCTCCCTGGGTAAGAACATTATTTTTGTCATTCTGCTCGTAGCTTGAAACTGGAAATTTCGGACGCGCGCCAAATCATCCCGCCGCATCCATTCGAAAATCCCGTGACCAGTTTTACCCTTTTAACCCTGGTCCGGAAGCTACAACCCACCGACCATGGAGGGCTCATTCGGTAACAATGAAATATCTTGCCTAGATCCCGAACCCTCCCCACAGGCCCACACCCACCCACCAACTATTCGTCCCATTAGCTCAAAAATACTCTCACACGCCAAAGCTCTGACTCTCTACAGTACTAGATCTGCTTCGCCGCCGGCATACTCCTCCACAGTGTAGCCTTGATCGTGTTGGCTGTCCACCCACCTGATCCGCTCCCCCGCCGCCCTCGCCACCGACGGATCTGCTTCACCGCCGACATCGCCACCGACGGATCTGCTTCACTGCCGACCTTGCCACCGACGGATCTGCTTCACCGCCGACCTCATCCACAGCGTAGCAATCAACGCCTTTCCTGTCGACGCACCGGATCCTCTCCAACGGAACCGGGTCTACTTCACCGCGGCCCCCCCTCCACAGAAGCCGATCTATTCCACCGACTACCTCGGCGCAGCGGCTGTATGAACTTCACAGAATCCCTTGCCAGCCAACCAGATCTGCTTCACTAACGCCTGCTTCTACTGAAACAGGTTCGATTCATCGTCTCCCGCGTTCGCCGCCGCTGGAATGCAAGTTGCCGCCCCCGTCCACCCCGCCGCAGCTTGGTTAGTACGCTGGCCCGTTGCGGTGTTTCTTTAGCCATGTTTTATGTAGTTATTTGCAGATCTCATATGCCATTAACTTTCTTGATGTGTTGCTTCGCATGAAGTTCTTTTAAATATTGTACAGTACAAAAGCATTATCCGGTCGCTACACCATCATGTTCATTCTACTGACACCTGTGTGCATCCACATATTTATAGCCTTATACCCATTCATTTGCTGCCAACTGTTTTTGTACTGCATGCTATTGTCGCACTGCTTTTATAGTCATGCTATGGGCATTTCCAATCTGGTTGTTCTTATACCACGTCATTAGCTCACCGCTAGCCGCTAGCTGTTTTCTCGTGCCTGCTATTCTCACACTGCTTTTATAATCATGCTATGTGCATTTCCAATCTGCTTGCTCTTATACCTCGTCATTAGCTTATAGCTATTTTTTCCATGAATGCTCCTGTCGCCCAGCTTGTATAGTTATTGATGCGTGCATGTCTGGTCTTTGTATTATCGTAGACTAACTTGTCAATGTTATTTTTCCTAGGGATTGATCATGCGAACCACTTATTAGAACATCCAACATTAACAGCGGGGACGCTAGGGAAGGTTGGAATCTGAGTTCTTGGTTGGTAATTTTGGCAGTTTACTTCCCATTATTATCTATAACCTATCTGCATTTTCCTTATGCAAGAAATTAACACTTGGAACCCTGCCATAGCAATGCCATTCATGCTTTACTATGTTTCTACCTATTTGATATGCTTGTCTTGGAGCAACTGCGAAGGTGATTTGAACCTGACATTTGGTCATTCTTAATGCCAGTTTACTTTATGTTGAAATCCTTGGCATTACACTACTCTAAATTTGAATGTATGAAATTCGTATCTCATGCAAAGCAACATCTAGTTGGTTTTAATCTGATATCTGGTAAATATTGGCTTATTCATTTGGCAGCTCAAGTTTTTTGTTATTTGAAACCAGCTGACTTGGTCTTAAATGTGATATCTAAACATAGATTAAGGACAATGGAGCAGGAGGATTAGCATTTCACTTGATGGCTGAACCTAAAATGACAGGCATGTCGACCACGACTAGTGCACGCAACAGAAGGACCTGCAGCGAGCCAGTATGTGCTTAGTACATGTATCATATCTTATCTTGTGCTTATTTCTGCTACATGCTCTTATCTGATCTCTATATTGCATAATACATGTTTGAATAATTAATTGTTGTAACTATGTTTGCAATATTACCAGAATGCAGTTTTAATGAAGCAGTCATCATTAGAAGATAGTCGCCAAAAAATGATCTGTAGCGACCTTGTGCAACATTATGATGTAAGTATGTGCTTAGTACAAGTTCCATACATTGTCTTATTTATGCAACTTGTTATTATCTTATATCTACATTGCATAATAAATGTTTGAATAGTTCACTGTTGTAACTATGTTTGCAATATTACTAGAATGCAGTTGTAATGAAGAAGTCCTTAGTAGAAGATAGAGGGAAAAAAAGGTTCTGGGGTGAGCCTATGCAACGATATAATGTAAGTCTGTACTTAGTACTTGTGACTATCTCATATCGACAATGCTTAATACATGTTTGCATAGTTCATCGTTTAACTATTTTTGCATTATTATCAGAATGCAGTTGTGATGAAGCAATCTTCACCCGAAGAGAGGCCCACAAAAAGTTCTGATCTTTCTTCTAATGCATCCTCTCATAGCCGTCAACCTAGACCATTCCTTTCATCAAACAGTAAATATATCAAGGCTGTACTTTATGAAAGACATGGTATTGCTGCTTTAAGATCTGTAGCTGATATGTTGACAAAGAGTACACAAGATTCAATCAAGGCGATTGCCAAATGTCAACGTGTTATTGATGATGCTAATAGAAGTCCTCCATGATTATATGTAATTTTTTTATTTGGGCACATTAATTGCCTTGTAATTTTCCTAGTTATTTTATTTGTGTATGTAATTGTGTGTATCATTGATAACCGATTTTAGGCTCATGAAATTTAATGTAAGCTGACTAGTCAAACAACCAGGGCCCTACAACAGATTGGGCCGGCCCGCTTACAGTAGTGTGGGACCCACTTTCATTTTGGGCCGGCCCACTTACTTATTGGGCCAGCCCAATTGCTTTAAGTGGACCCCACTCACTAGGCTGAGCCGGCCGTGCTGAAAGTGGGACCCACCTACTTATTGGGCCAACCAGATGGGTCCCACAGGTTACTTGGGCCGGCCCATTAACACGATAGTGGGCCCCACTTTTATTATTGGGCCGGCCCGCCAACCTGTTGGGTCGGCCCACTTGCGTTATGGTGGACCCCACTTACTAACTGGGCCGGCCCAGTTACACGAAAGTGGGCCCCACCTGCTTATTGGGCTGGCCCACTATCTTGTTGGGCCAGCCCACTTGCTGTATGGTGGACCCCACATACTAAATGGGCCAGCCCTTTAACAGGAAAGTGGGACCCACCTGTGTTTTTGGGCCGGCCCACTAGCTTGTTGGGCCAGCCCATTTGATCTACGGTGGATCCCACTTACTAAATGGGCCGGCCCGATAGCAGGAAAGTGGGACCCACATTCTAATTGGGCCGACCCAATAACTTCTTGGGCTGGCCCACTTGCTTTATGGTTGACCCCACTTGTTAAATGGGCCGGCCCGATAACAGGAAAGTGGGCCCCACATGTCTTGTGGGCCGGCCCTTTTGCCTGTTGACCAGTCAAACAGTGCATTCGGCCCGGCCCACATGCTTACTGGGCCGGCCCATTTAAATTTTGACCAGTCAACCTAAGAGGTTAAGCCCGGCCCACGTAACTAATGGACCAGCCCAACTATATAGTTGACCGGTCAAACTAAGTCAGCTGGCCCGGCCCGCAAACTCAATGGGCCGGCCCGCTTAAGGTGTGGCAGGCCTCATGTGGGCCTACCATCTACCACGGGGTTTCAGCCGGTTAACTCCGTTAACTGCCAGTTAACGGCGTCTGCCACATGTCAGTTTGCATGACGTCAGCAGTCAACGGGCTCCCGGAAACACTTCTGCAACGGTCCGATTTTCCGTGGCGGAAGGGCGCCCGAGCGCGACGGACCAAAAAAAACGTCGTAGGACTTTGCCTGACGCAGTTTCGACAACAGAACCCATATCGTCGGGTTAGGCCCATTGGCGACGAAAAATGTCCCTTAGTGGACGATTTTGGGACGTTGTCTATCAGAACTTTTCTTGTAGTGATATTCAACTAGATCACAAAGCTCATGATCACTTAAAGATCACACCATGGGAGAGAGAGATGAACCACATAGCTACCGGTAGAGCCCTCGGCCTCGGGGGAGAACTACTCCCTCCTCATCATGGGAGTCAGCAACAGCAATGAAGATGGCGGTGGTGTCGACGGAGATGACTCCGGGGTTTCAGCCGGTTAACTCCGTTAACTGCCAGTTAACGGCGTCTGCCACATGTCAGTTTGCATGACGTCAGCAGTCAACGGGCTCCCGGAAACACTTCTGCAACGGTCCGATTTTCCGAAAAAAACGTCGTAGGACTTTGCCTGACGCAGTTTCGACAACAGAACCCATATCGTCGGGTTAGGCCCATAGGCGACGAAAAATGTCCCTTAGTGGACGATTTTGGGACGTTGTCTATCAGAACTTTTCTTGTAGTGGATGGTGCCGCCACCAGCTGGGTGGTATCCTTTTCAGTAAGCAGGTATATTTTCTTAATCCTCATACATGATTTGATTTGTCTATTTATTGCCGGCTTTGTCTAATGCTTACCAATAGTTCAGAAACACACACAACCCTATTCTTCCACTTACATCCAGCACTATATGCATCAGTGTCTCATAGATTCATTTTATATATCACTGCTGATGTCTGTTGCTCTTCAATTTTCATATGCAGACTGAAACTGCTAAGCCTTCATTGGTCAAAAGGATTGCAACTTCTGCTGATGAGGCATCTGCAGAGGCTGCCACCAAGTTACTGTCAGCCCCACCTTCTGGATGCTTATATAAGCTCAAGTCCAAGGACCAGCCGGGCCGTAACCATCCAAGGGTTCGGGTATATTTTCTTAAGCCACATATACATGCCATGATTTATGTCTGATATTATCACCGGCTCCATCTAATGCTTTTTGGAATTCGGAAATGCCAAATTAGAATGCTTATATTCATCATACACTAAATTTTGACTGTTCAGTTTGTAACATAGTGTTATGCACTCGCCTGTCAACATTTGCATTGCTCTGAACTATGCACTTTACACAACCTAATTCTTCCACTTACATTCAGCGCTACGCACCAGTAGTACCTCCCATTTTTCCTTCACCATCCCGATGTCGAGCTTGCGGGAATATGGCGGGACCATGTACATACCCCGCATATAACACCTCCTATGGCTCTATCTACCTTTCTAATAACTCCTTCACAGAGTTACAGGTATGTATTCTCAGTGGTTTAGCATGAATTGGCATATAGTAAAGTCTTGTTTTTAGTCTTCCTGCTTCTTACATTAGTATCAATTTTCACCTGCAGACTGTACCTTGTGAACTTCGTCCAATGATTAACCAGATGTGTCCGCATGAAGGGTCTTTCACTATGCATGGCAATGGCAAATTGATGAACACCTACACGGTCTATGAGGCCCCATATACTACACCTGCCCAGCAGGCTCCTGTATCAGCACTGGCTCCTCTAGCTGCACCGTTTACTGCACCAGCCCAACAGTCTCCTGCATCAGCACCGGTTCCTCTAGAGGCACCATTTACTGCACCTGCCCAGCAGTCTCCTGCATCAGCACCAGCTCGTGTACCAGCCCAGGCTCCTGCACCTGCCCCAGCCAGATCACCGAGGTCTCAGCTCATTGCTGTGGCCACCCGTGTGGTGACCAGGACGCATCTGAAAGCTATGTTCGTGAGTATATGACAGCATAACTACTCTTATCTTGATGTCTTCTCTGCTCAAAGTCTCACATGGTTCAGTCTTCAGTGCATTGGTGCCATTGACTAATTTTTGGTGGTATCTCTTGCTTTGAATCAGAAATTGCCTAAAAGTATCTCCAAGGATCTCAATGCTGGCCGAAGGGCCAAGATATCCCTCGTCATGGAAAGTGAAGGTCTCACCGTGGAGGGACGGTACTCCGTCAGTCCCATAGATGGCCGCTTGGTTGTTACTTCCAGGTGGAAAAAGTTCATTGACGGTGCCAAACTTCGCATTGGATCAAAGTTGAAGGTCAAGATCTTTCGATGCCCCTGTGACATGCTGGTCATAAAGTTTGCGGTTGTCTAGTTCTGTTGTCCCATGAGCCCTTAGCATGCAAATGCATTTGTAGTTATACTTATATAAGGTTATCTTATCTGAACTGCTAATTAATTCTATGGGTGGTAAAACTCTGGCAAGCTTTTGCTCTTAGCAAGTATGTATGTATGATCAGCTATTATGATAACTAATGTTTGTGTTCATCTTAATTTGCATTTCCGTTTTAGAAAAAAACTTAATTTCTATTTTGGCTGACATGTTAGAGAACTATCAGATTGAATCCACAACATGATTCAAATAGATTCATTACACCGAGCCACATGTCTTGACCTTGCTATACACTACTTCCATTAATCAGTGCAAGAAGGCTTACCTGAGCTACCTGAACCACGGCAGATTCGAATCCACCTTAGCTATCTAGAAATACAACCTTTGCAGAAAGAGGATTTGCAGTAAGGGGAGGCTGACATTGGGGACCCATGAGCCAGCAGCGTCGTCAACGTTTTAAAGGCGGCAGGAGATCGAAAGAAAAAATAAGCCAAAATTCAGTTGGTAAACAAAATCCAAGAAATGAAACATTTACCTTTCTGAGAGGATGACATGCGGGACCCATGAGGCAGCAGCATCCTCAGCTATTCCAAGGCGGCAGGGGATCAAAAGAAAAAAAAAAGGAAATAGCCAAAAATTAATTAGGGTCAAAAATAAATCTATCAAAGGAAAAAAATTCATTGTTCATAGAGGATGACATGTGGGACCGACCTGCCAGCTGCGTCGTCATCGTTTCAAAGGGGGCAGGGGATCAAAAGAAAAAGGCAAATAGCCAGAAATTAGGGGTAAAAAATAAATCCAACAAAGGAAACTTTTATTGTTCATAAAGGATGACAAGCGGGACCCATGAGCCAGCAACTTCCTCAACTTTTCAATGTCGGCATGAGATCGAAAGAAAAAGGCAAGTGACCAAATATCAGGAGCCAAAAATAATCAAAGAAAAGAAATTTTATTGTACATAGAGGATGACATGCGGGTCCCATTTTGCAGCAGCGGTCTCAACGTTTCCAAGGCGGCACAGGACCAAAAGAAAAATGAAGTAGCCAGAAATCAGGGGGTGAAAAAAATCCAAGAAAAGAAAGATTTCAATTGGGCTGCATCTGGACATCTGGGCCTTCGAACTATCCTGCTAGGCCTTTTGAGTCGTACAATTTCAGCCCACTCCAAAACAGGAAAGTTCGGATTTTTCTAAAAAAAACAGGAAAGTCCTATGCTTCGCAAAAACAAAAAACAAGGAGATTCAACATATAAGTTTATTTATGTAAAAATAAAGATTTCATTTATCCGTTTGCAATAGCTCAGAGCGCAATACACTGTTTATTGTCGGCAAAATAATCAAGATATCACATGTTTCTTGTACGGGGAGGCTGACATCGGGGACCCATGAGCCAGCAGCATCGTCAACGTTTTAAAGGCGGAAGGGGATGGAAAGAAAAAATAAACCAAAAATCTGTTGGTAAAAAAACCAAGAAAAGAAACATTTTCGTTCTGAGAGGATGACATGCGGGACCCATGAGGCAGTAGCATCCTCAGCGTTTATTGTTCATAGAGGCTGACATGTGGGACCCGTGAGCCAACAGCGTCCTCAACGTTTTAAAGGCGGCAGGAGATCGAAAGAAAAAATAAGACAAAAATCATTTGGTAAACAAAATCCAAGAAAAGAAACATTTACCGTTCTAAGAGGATGACATGCGGGACCCATGAGGCAGTAGCATCCTCAACGATTCCAAGGCGGCAGGGGATCAAAAGAAAAAAGGAAATATCCAGAAATTAAGTAGGGGTTTAAAATAAATCCATCAAAGGAAACTTTTATTGTTCATAGAGGATGATATGTGGGACCGACCTGCCAACAGCGTCCTCATCGTTTCAAAGGGGGCAGGAGATCAAAAGAAAAAGGCAAATAGCCAGAAATTAGGGGTAAAAAATAACTCCAAGAAAGGAAACTTTTATTGTTCGTAGAGGATGACATGCGGGACCCATGAGCCAGTAGCTTACTCAATGTTTCAAAGGCGGCATGAGATCGAAAGAAAAAGGCAAGTGACAAAATATCAGGAGCCAAAGATAATCCAAGAAAAGAAACTTTATTGTACATAGAGGATGACATGCGGGTCCCATTTAGCAGCAGCGGTCTCAACGTTTCAAATGCGTCTTGAGATCAAAAGAAAAATAAAGTTGATTGTACATAGAGGATGACATGCGGGTCCCATGAGTCAGCTGCTTACTCAACGTTTCCAAGGCGGCAGGGGATCAAAAGAAAAAGGAAATAGCCAAAAATTAGAGGGTGAAAAAAATCCAAGAAAATAAACTTTTATAGCACATAGAGGATGACATGCGGGTTCCATGAGCCAGCAGGTTCCTCAACGTTTCAAACGTGGCATGAGATCGAAAGAAAAAGGCAAGTGACCAAATATCAGGAGCCAAAAATAATTCAAGAAAAGAAACTTGATTGTACATAGAGGATGACATGCGGGTCCCATTTAGCAGCAGCGTTATCACCGTTTGAGAGGCGACACGGGATCGAAAGAAAAAGGCAAGTGACCAAATATCAGGTGCCAAAAAAAACCAAGAAAATAAAGTTTTATAGTACATAGAGTATGACATGCGGGTCCCATTTAGCAGCAGCGGTATCACCGTTTGAGAGGCGGCAGGGGATCGAAAGAAAAAGGCAAGTGACCAAATATGAGGTGCCAAAAAATCCAAGAAAAGAAAGTTTTATAGTACATAGAGGATGACATGCGGGTCCCATTTAGCAGCAGCGGAATCACCGTTTGAGAGGCGGCACGGGATCGAAAGAAAAAGGAAAGTGACCAAATATCAGGTGCCAAAACAAATCCAAGAAAAGAAAGTTTTATAGTACATAGAGGATAACATGCGGGTCCCATTTAGCAGCAGCGGTCTCACCGTTTGAGAGGCGGCACGGGATCGAAAGAAAAAGGCAAGTTACCAAATATGAGTTGCCAAAAAAAACTCCAAGAAAAGAAAGTTGATTGCCCATAGAGGATGACATGCGGGTCCCATTTAGCAGCAGCGGTCTCAACGTTTCCAAGGCGGCACGGGATCAAAAGAAAAAGGAAGTAGCCAGAAATCAGGGGGTCAAAAAAATCCAAGAATAGAAAGAATTTTGGTTCATAGAGGATGACATGCAGGACCCATGATCCTGCATCGTAAACGGCTCGATCGGAGAGCGTTGAAAGCTGCCATCTGGGCCCTACATCCCTGGGCGGTGCGGATTTGCATTGACTCGACCGGCGAACCCGATAATTCGAGATGCACCACGTCCCGGGCCACCATATTAGACGTTTTGGTCGTTTTCGTCGGGCTAGGTGGCCTCAAAAACGAGAAAAAAAAAGTTTTGACATGCACAACGGAGAGACCAAAAATCGTCGGCCATGGTGCACCAGCAACCATGGCGCAACTTCAACTTCGTCGGCCATGGCAACTTTTCTTGTAGTTCTAGTTAGCACCCCTCATGACTAATTGCTAGTGCTAAAACTAAAATTGACTACTCTAGATGGGAAACATGTGAATCAAATGACTTTGAAAACCTTGGAATGATGAGTCATTCTATTGAAATATTTTGAAGGTGAATATGACTTGTGAATGACATGGTGAATCTTACCAAAAACTGATGGTTGGGTTCGGATGCTATACCATTCCAATTTTGAAGTACCCCCACAATACCTGATCATGGGTAGGGCTTAACCGGAAATTTAGGTGCTTTAGTATGGGTTCCCTCTAAACAAGCGTCATAGGGGTTATGCCGAGGCTGCCTCCATTGAAATGTGAAATGATGTGAAATGACGTGAAATGAGGTGAATGTCCTACCCAAGCCCTGTGCAGTTCCCAGGCTGATGGTTTGTCTTCACTGGGGGGCCAAGCTCATGGGGAGAGGTGCCTATACTAGGGTACGTAAGTGAAAGGTTATGGTTGGTAGTCCGCACACGGAGTGTGATAAATCAGGGCCAGTTAACCCTGATGGATTATTGCAAATATTGTGGCAAAAGTGTGCGACCTCTGCAGAGTGTAAAACTATTCGAATAGCCGTGTCCACGGTTACGGACGATTGGAAAGGCCATATTGTTCCGTCATCAGACCATTTTCAAAATGTGACATGTGACTGGTGACTTGTGACTTGAACTTGAAAGGTGATTTTGAATTGATCACAACAGAGTTGTGGGAATGACACTAATGTTCCCACTGGAGTTAGTTAGGCAAATCAAGAGTCTTTTACTACTAAATGCTTATGAAATAAAACTGGCTTTATGCAAATGAACCTAGAGCTTAGCACCCCCTTACTATAGTTGATAGTGCTTACACTAGTATTACTTTGCGAGTACTTTAAAGTACTCATGGCTTTGTCCCTGGCTATTCAAATGGCCAAACTATGAAGAGGAGTACCAGAACCAAGAAGATGGACAGCAGGACGTCTATGACAACTAGGACTACTCCTGACGTCAACAGTTGCCTGTGGAACAAATGGACCACGACCGCTACTTCGCTTCCGCTATGTGTTTTGTAATTGGATCTCTAGATCCCCTATGTTGTAAGACTGGATCATGTGATCCTTTATTGTAAGACGATTATAGTTTGTAATGAATGATGTGTTGTGATATCAATCTATTATGCCTCACAAAAACAAAACTCCTGGGATTGCGATGTATGGCATAATAGGCATCTGGACTTAAAAACCCGGGTGTTGACAAGTTGGTATCAGAGCCATTGTTTGACCTTAGGAGACCCTAGTTAGAATGGACGTCTGAAAAATTTAGTTTCAAAACAAATGAAGTGAATATTTATGAAAACTTATTCTCACTCTTATCCTTGAGATCTTTTTCAAAATAAGAGATATCCATGCTCTACTTTCCTTGTAATCCTACATAAAATTTTGCACACTTCCTCACTTCTCTAAGGGTGTGTTTGGTTTGGTTCCCCAAGTAGCCACGCCAAAAAATTGGCTGCCCACCAAGTATTGCTCATTGTTTGGTTTGTAGCCAATATTTTGGCTGCCTATGGATGTCTAGCCCTTGCACTCACAGATTCTTGCCAAATAATTGGCCAAATGTGGGCCAAGGATTTCTTGACCAAAATATTGGCAACCAACTCTTGCCAAATATTTGGTAGGGCTAGTGTGGGCACCAACCAAACACACCCTAACTTACTCATCCTAACTGCTCACAGATGGAGTACCAATGTGAGTCCTATCAGCTTGGCCACGGAGGAGACCTAATGTTCGAGAAAGATTTGGAGCAACTAGTTGAATATTTAGGACGCCCGTATCCCAAGTTCTTCGGAATACCACTCAATAATCAGTCGGGAAAACCACCTCGGTGGGAAGTTACTGCAGACCTGAGAGGAAAGCTAGGAGCCCCAATTCGGGAAACCATATGGTTTTCTGTAAGGGGACACACTTGGAAGGATGGAATAGCCAAAGCCATGCAAGAAGTAATTGCCTGTCTGTGTGGACAAAATGTGAACAAGATAAAAAACACTCGCTTCTTCTACTACCCAAGACATGACCCCATGGGAAGACCAATAACCATGCCACCGCACCCGGAGATGAACCACTATGTTGCATGCCTGGACTTCCTATTGCACAAAACCCGCAAGGAGTTGGACAACGCTCGCGCCTTTCGCCAAGCACACCACCCATGAAGATGAAGAACCCACCATTCCAAATGAAGAGTAGTATCACTAAATCACTAGAGTAGGTGTGAGTTGTATTTGTCCCCTTGTATCATAGAACGAATGAATGGTTCTTAAAACCAACGGTGTGTTAGCTTTGTAATATGTGATGCTTGGTATGAATGAAAAAGTGTTGTTGGTTTTTACCCCCTCAACACTACTCAAGTTTTGAAACTTTTTGAACCTTAACCTAAACAAACCATAGAAATTTCCCTCTTATCTTATGATCTACCTCAATATTCAGATGGCCCCTCCAACCCGCAGCACCAACCAAGATGCAATGATACAGATGCTCCAAATGATGATGGCAGATAGAGAAGCCGAGAGAGCTGAACGACAGGCCAATATTGCAGCACTGCAGCAGATAGCCCAGAACAACCAAGGCCATGGAAACCATGATCACCCTAGATCCAAACTGAAGAATTTCCAGAAGACTAACCCACCCATGTTCAGCAAGACTGAAGAACCCCTAGATGCAGATGACTGGCTCCAGAAAATGGAGAACAACCTGGAAGTTGCAGGAGTAGAAACTGCAGAGAAAGTACTGTTCGCCACCCACCACCTGTCAGGACCTTCCAGAGCCTGGTGGACAAGTGCCCGCGTAATGAATGCGGGACAGTTGATGACTTGGGCAGATTTCAAGCTCAAGTTCAGCAAATACCATGTGCCCCAAGGTTTGATTAAGAAAATGAGAGATGAGTTCAGGGAACTCAAACAAGGAAGGATGTCCGTGGTGGAATACCGTGACAGATTCCTCACTCTGTCTAGGTACGCCCCGGATGAGACCGACACCAACGAGAAGAGGAAGGAGATATTCTTGAATGGACTGCATGATGAGATGCAAACTGTGTTAGTGAACATCCCGTTTGCTTATCTGGAAGCCCTAGTTGATTCAGCCATACAGATGGAAGGGAAGCTGCACCAAGCCACTGAGAACCGCAATCGTCGCATGATGCACTAGAATGGACCCAGCAATGCACAGAAGTACCGCAGCAATTCAGCTGGAGGATTTGCCCCAAGACACAACAAGCCCCCTGTTCCAATGTTCCGTCCAAGCTACACCAACAACAATGGAGGCCACCCGAAGCCCGGAGGCCACAACAGCAGCAGCAACAACAACAGCAACCACAACAACAACAACAACCACCCCAATGGTAACAACAACAACCCCAATACTGCCCCAAGGACTGGGAGCAATGCTACCCCCATTGCCCCAAAGGACAAGTCAACGGTAACCTGCTATGAATGTGGAACTGTGGGTCACTACTCCAATGAGTGCCCAAAGAAGCTTGCCAAGACTGCCCCCAATACTACTACACCTGCCCAGCAACAGCGCCGCTTCGGAGCTAGAAGGAACCCAAACAACCGCAACGGCCGTCTCTACCACATGAATGCAACAGAATCTCAGGAAGCACCCAATGCCATGCCAAGTATGTTTTCCTGTTAATCCAATTTCCCAATCTCTCTTAGGTTCCTAACTTTTCTTAAATCTCGGGACGAGATTTATTTAAGGGGGAAGGGTTTGTAACATCCCAAATTTTTCAACAAAGAAGAAAATGAATTTCCTTTTTCCAAAAATTGGAACCAACAAAAACTTTTATTAAATTAAGTTAGGTGCATAGTGCTCATACACGTAGGTGATGATCTTTGCCTTGATTGTTTTTTGAAGTGTTCACCAATGCTCCTAAACCCTAAACCTTGCTTTTGAAGTCATCAAGAAACAAAATAAAAACAAAAACAAAAGAAAAGAAAAAGCATATGAGAGCAAATAGCCATCTTTGCAAATAATGAACTATGCCATATTTACTTTGCCAAAATGGTTGGAAACCATTAGTAAACTTAACCTAACCCTCAATGAACCCAAAACAATGACCTTTGGTCAAAGAAAAAGAAATTAAAATAAAAACATGAAATCCACATATGAGGCTATGGCCATTTTTGCAAATCTTTAACCTAGGCCATTTTGAATGGTGTCAATGGTTTGGAAATGTTACTAAACTAATAAGAATCACTTTTGCACCAAAGAAATGCAAATCAAATCAAAAGAAAAATCAAAACCAAGTTACATGTGATAATGGTCACATGTGACAATTTTAACATCTTACCCTCTTTGAGCCCTTATATTAAGAAATTTCTAAACCAAACACTCCCAACTCTTTGCACCTCATCCAAGACCCCATCAAGTTGAACATATTTGATGTTGACCACTTTGACTAATTCATTCTCAATTCCTTAATATAAGGATGCAAAGTGGTGACATTGAATCAGATTTAAGATTATGCCTATTTTGGTTTTTCACAAATCAATTCCATTTTGCACACCACCACCACCATTGTGTGCCAAATAATAGTTAAATCAACTCCACCAAAAATCTTTGCAAAATTCAAAAATAATCTTCTTGCGGCCATTAACACAAACACCTTGTGTGCACCATTTCACCAACTCCACACACTCTTATATCTGATGGATTTTTGACTAAACCATCACCACATTTGCCATCATTGACCTCTCCTTGCACCCCTGGAGCAAAGCCAAGCACTTGTACCCCCTGTACCTTGATGATTCTGACTAAACCATGGCCATGCCGAGCCCCTATGTCATCATTCATGCCATCCTCATCTCCATCCCTCTCTGTTCCCTCTCACCATGTCTCTGAGCCTCCCCTCACTCCCACACACATGCTGGTACACGCCATCGACGAAGGAGAGCAAGCCACTGGCCGGAACGCCACGCGCCCAGTGACGCTAGAACGCGCCAGAGCGCGCCAGACATGTCCCTGGACGCGTCAGTTCATCACTTGCCCACGTTGACTCCGTCCTCCCCTCACCTTCTCCTCTCGCCAGTAGCCTTGCCATGACCTCAGCAAGCGCCCAGACACCCCCATTGGCCGGCGATAGGCATGTAGCCGCCGTCATCACCGACGCTCTCCGCCGCGGTACTGCACGGTCGCATGACGATGACGACCGCCACCATCCACCTTTTTCGATGCCGTCACGCCCGTCGTACTCGTCGTGACGCCAGGAACGCCCCTGCATCATCGCCTGAGCCACTCCGCCCCTGTAGCCTCGTCGACACCACCGACCCACCGGTGACATCCGCAGCACCGCGCCCCTATAAATAGAGGCCGCCCCGACCTTTCTCCAGCACATCAGTCGCCTCTCCTCTCCTCTCTGAGCCGCCTCGACCACTTCCCCTCTTCGATTACACCCTCAGTCGCCGGAATTTCACCGGAGTGTGCCGCAGTAGCTACGACATCGGAGGCGATGATTTCGTCCACCCCAGCCGCTCCCACGACCACCATCTGCCTCGCCGTCATCTTCCACGTCGAACGCCACCGACGCCCAGCCTCGCCGGAGCCCAGGTGACCCTCCAACCCCTACCCTCGTCGCGCCAGTAGCCTGTGCTTGCCGGAGATGACGACGCCTCTCGCCCGTAGGATCTTGTTCTAATCGTGCATCTCATATTGATTCATACCGTTTCGGGCTTTAAACCTCGCCGACAGGTGGGGCCCTCACTATCAGGCAGCCCGCGTGTGCGAGACACACTGTTGGGCCGGCCCAACTCTTTTTCCCTCTCCTGGCCCAATTCCTTTTCCCGCCTAGCCCACAGATTTGAATTCCGTTTAAATTGTTTATTTCAAATTCAATACTGCTGCCCATTTCAAAATTAAATAGGAAAATATCCACTGAGCCAAATTTGATGAATTTTATATATTTGGAAATCTTGTGAAATTCTCTATCAAACCCCACTGGTCTCAACCCTAGAATTATTATAGATCACTTGCAATAAAATTCACAAGACAGTACCTTTTCCAAATTCAAACATTTTTATAAAATCAACCATGAATTATTTTGAGTTGATTCCAACTCTCAAAAAACACATTTCATATTGTCTATCTGAATATGCAAAAAATATGATATGGTTGTTTTATATGATCATGGGCTAGAATTAAATAATGGCTATGTGGCTATTTCTAGTCCATTTAAATAACCCAAAATTAATTATTAAATAGTATGAGAGGTATTCTCTCATTTAAATCTTTGTATCAAGTAATTCAACATGGGATAGTGACCTTGGTCTTTATAATCTCATCTTGTATTATTTGGTGATATTAAATTATTACTAAAGTAGTGTTAAATTGCATGAGGTGTAATACCTCATTTAAATCATTTTCCCAAATGATAAATACGAAGTGTTGACCTTGGTCAACATGTGTTCATACCTTATTATTCGAGGAGATTAAATCTTAACAAGATTCAATGAGAGGAAATTATTTCTCAAAGAACATAAATAGCAACCCTAATAAATATTTCAATGAGAGGAAATTATTTTTCTTAAAAAGAAAACAAGGTCAACCACCATGTTAATAAGGATATGATGCTAGAATAGCTTGTGTGAACCATTTGTGTGTTTAGTCTAGCCCTTAAGATTTGTTTGGTGATTGTATACCTCGTATCTGTTTATAGACGCTAGTACTGAGGACTACCAGGAGGAGGAGGTCTACTTTGAAGAAGAAGAAGAAAACTTTGATCAGTACACCACTCAATGCAAGCTAGACTATTGCAAGCTATATTATTGCAAGCTATTACCCAGCTACCCTAATGCAAAGCTCTACTAGAGCAAGGCACCATTGCAATATTATTTTGTGTTTGAGGATCCAATCCCAAGTTTTATTCTTACAAGCTTTACTTTGGTTTATCAAAGTTTATTTTGTGCATAGTTCACTTTGGTATAAGTATAGAGTGTTACAAGAACATCCACATTAGCCTAGAGAGATACAAGCTAGTTAGCACCCCTCATGACTAGTTGCTAGTGCTAAAACTAAAATTGACTACTCTAGATGGGAAACATGTGAATCAAATGACTTTGAAAACCTTGGAATGATGAGTCATTCTATTGAAAGATTTTGAAGGTGAATATGACTTGTGAATGACATGGTGAATCTTACCAAAAATTGATGGTTGGGTTCGGATGCGATACCATTCTAATTTTAAAGTACCCCCACAATACCTGATCATAGGTAGGGCTTAACTGGAAATTTATATGCTTTAGTATGGGTTCCCTCTAAACAAGCGTCATAGGGGTTATGCCGAGGCTGCCTCCATTGAAATGTGAAATGATGTGAAATGACGTGAAATGAGGTGAATGTCCTACCCAAGCCCTGTGCAGTTCCTAGGCTGACGGTTTGTCTTCACTGGGGGGCCAAGCTCATGGGGAGAGGTGCCTATACTAGGGTACGTAAGTGAAAGGTTATGGTTAGTAGTCCGCACACGGAGTGTGATAAATCAGTGCCAGTTAACCCTGACGGATTATTGCAAATGTTGTGGCAAAAGTGTGCGACCTCTGCAGAGTGTAAAACTATTCGAATAGCCATGTCCACGGTTACGGACGATTGGAAAGGCCATACTGTTTCATCATCAGACCATTTTTAAAATGTGACATGTGACTGGTGACTTGTGACTTGAACTTGAAAGGTGAATTTGAATTGATCACAATAGAGTTGTGGGAATGACACTAATGTTCCCACTGGAGTTGGTTAGGCAAATCAAGAGTCTTTTACTACTAAATGCTTATGAAATAAAACTGGCTTTATGCAAATGAACCTAGAGCTTAGCACCCCCTTACTATAGTTGATAGTGCTTACACTAGTAATAGTTTGCGAGTACTTTAAAGTACTCATGGCTTTGTCCCTGGCTATTCAAATGGCCAGACTATGAAGAGGAGTACCAGAACCAAGAAGATGGACAGCAGGACGTCTATGACAACTAGGACTACTCCTGACGTCAACAGTTGCCTGTGGAACAGATGGACCACGACCGCTACTTCGCTTCCGCTATGTGTTTTGTAATTGGATCTCTAGATCCCCTATGTTGTAAGACTGGATCATGTGATCCTTTATTGTAAGACGATTATGGTTTGTAATGAATGATGTGTTGTGATATCAATCTATTATGTCTCGCAAAAACAATATTCCTGGGATTGCGATGTATGGCATAATAGGCATCTAGACTTAAAAACCCAGGTGTTGACAAGTGGGTATTGAGAATTGAGAGTGGCATAAACACAACTTCAGTTTTGTAATGGCATAAACACAACTTGTGAATTGAGGAGTGGCATAGAACCAATTAACCCAAAGAAAAAGGCAAGCGACTAAAGATCAGGTGCCAAAAATAATCCAAGAAAAGAAACTTTTATTGTACATGGAGGATGACATGCGGGTCCCATTTTACAGCAGCGGTCTGAACGTTTCAAAGTTGGCATGAGATCGAAAGAAAAAGGCAAGTGACCAAATATCAGGAGCCAAAAATAATAATCCAAGAAAAGTAATTTTTATTGTACATAGAGGATGACATGCGGGTCCCATTTTGCAGCAGCGGTCTCAGCGTTTCAAAGTGGGCATGAGATGGAAAGAAAAAGGCATGTGACAAATATCTGGAGCCAAAAATAATCCAAGAAAAAAAATTATTGTACATAGAGGATGACATGCGGGTCCCATTTTGCAGCAGCGGTCTCACCGTTTGAGAGGCGGCACAGGACCAAAAAAAAGAGGAAGTAGCCAGAAATTAGGGGGTCAAAAAAATCCAAGAAAAGAAAGATTTCAATTGGGCTGCATCTGGCCATCTAGGCCTTCGAACTATCCTGCTGGACACCTTTGGACTCGTACAATTTGAGCCCACTCCAAAACAGGAAAGTCCTATGCTTCGCAAAAACAAAAAAACAAG